>NC_048896.1:3314189-3367333 GCF_011077185.1 Oxyura jamaicensis
TTATTTTATTTTATTTTATTTTATTTTATTTTATTTTATTTTATTTTTTATTTTATTTTATTTTACTTTATTTTGTTTCATTTTATTTCATTTTATCCATCTGAAATCTGAATATCTGTCTCTGGTGTTTTTCTTTGGAACCCACATAGCTTGTGACACACTTTTTCCTTAAACACTACTGCCTTTGTGAAATATTTCAGTACAACAAATGCTGCAGAATGACTTGTATAAGAACCAACTCAAAACTCAGGCCATTCAGTCACCACACCACCTGGGAAAAGAATGGGAGAAAGGGCAAAATTTACTTTCTCCAACAGGAGAAGTCCTAGGAAAAGCTAGGAATATCCCCAAAATAGTCCCAGAAAATAACTTGCTCAAGGACAGAAAATGCAATGTTTTCTGCTGATGTCTAAGTTACACGTAGCCATTTAGGAATGTATCAGTCTAGGAACAGACATGGCAGCGGACCCATGAAATTCATTAGGAATTTGACAGACTAGATGAATACAATGGATGAATAACTACAGTAAAACCCAGTGATTTAATAAAAACTATTTCTCAGAGACTAAGACTGAGAGATCTGTTCCCTGGACTACGTATTTTTCCCTATCCAACTTTGTATGGAAAGGAAAGATATACTGGAGTATGACAAAGGGGAAGGGGCATGACAAACAAGAGTGGGTGAGTCCTGTGAGAGACTGCTAAAAGACTGAAAATGAGAACAAGAATCAGTTGTGATTCTAATCTGTTCTTTAAGTATGTCTTGAATGAGGCCCACATGAAAATTTGAAAATATGAGTCTTAAACATAGTCATAAACTATGAACCCAATCCACCCCATCTGAAGGATCAGGTAATGACTGTAGTAACTAGGACTGTCATCCTGAACTCAGTTGAAATTGGATTGCTTCACCCCATAAAACAGACTAATGGTTTGAAGCAGTGAAGTTATTTCTAAAAAAACCTTCTCTAATCTGCATAAAGATATTAATATTCTGAAAGAATGCTGACTGGTACATTGGTGGGAATATAATTAACAAAATCAACATAGCGTTTACATCAGTATTTGTTTTGATAAACAACAAAATATGCTGAAAACAATGTTTTTGGAATAAAATGGTATTTGTTTTTTCATGGATGGAGTGAGTTGGCCTAAAAGCATGATTATCATTCAGGATTTTAATTACAGCTATACCAATAAATGCTTACAAATTTCAACAATAGCTTTCAAGTTTTTTAGTCTTAATCACTCTTCCCTCACTGTAGGGTATATATTTTAAAAAGAATTTATTGTTAAAACAGCAATTTACCCTATAGGGCAGGAGATCCTTCAAGATCAATAGAATCTTTACCCCAAGGGGCTTGACTAGCAGATAAACTACAGCTTATGCTCAGAACCAACTAAGTTTTTTAACTTTAAATCTCTCAAGGAAAAAATACTGCCTCTAAAATTCCATCTGCTATAAGCTCTACAGAAGATTAATGGCTTTCTACTCCCCAAAAGCAAAAAAGCCCCTCTCATTGTCTTAGGCAAGCCAACAGAACATTTTGCAACTAGTTTCAGATCATTTAAATGCCTTTCTCTTTTGTCGCCATCTACAATAGTAATTATTTTCAGTACTGTTTGCTTTATATTAAAAACTACTGAAGTTTAATGTTCTCCACTGAAACTACACTCATAATTAATCTTCCACCAGTTGATATGTTTTAACAGCACTTACAATGTTAATCTTTGGAGTCAGCTAAATCTAATAACATTTAAGAGGAATTCTCGTGTTAGTACATTAGTGCTCCAAACTATTTTGTTTGCCATCCTTCTATTTCATTTAGCTTTATTGACTTGAACAATGTTAATGTAAATAGAAAGCTAATTATAAATAATATTTCTGAAGTGAAGGAAGGAAGGATTTAAAAGAATGAAGAAATCTTACCTTTGTTAATGTTTTTATTTTATTTTATTTTTTTCCACTTTCAATATGACACATTTGCTGCTATACTATACATTATCTGACTTTTGCATAGATCTTTATTCTTGATCCTATCATTGTTTTGCCAAAGTATGTATTTACACAATGTACATGGCTTACATCCAGGGATCTGAGAAGAAATAATGTTGCATTTTTTTTTTTTTTTTTTTTAATACAAGAATTTTATGCTTTTTATTGTTGTTAAACCAAATAGTGCAGTTCTATATAATGAATTCCACATAATGAAATGCCTTGAGTTTATTTTCAGTTTCTCTTTTCACTCCATAAATTTCAGTCTGAAATTAGACACAAATGTAAGACTTTCTCATTTACTGCTGTTCTTGCACTATTTTCAATTTGCCTTATACTGGCCTGCTTTACCATTCTTATTTAATCAAAAAAATAAAAAGTTTCCTGTTGCCATAGGAACTCTAATCTTAAAAACAAACAAACAAACAAACAAACAAACACATTTAAAAACCTTCTGACATTAATATTCTCTGGCCAGAAGGCTGCTCAAGTCAAGTACGTAAATAAGAACCCAGGAAAATCAGATTCTGTCTGTTCTTTGTCATTAATGTAAACAGGGTTAGATCCGGATAGCTGAATTTTAAAGAAAAAACTGATGGTCAGAATTTCTAGTGTTTTTAAGATAAAATTATTTCCACTGAAATATAAGGCCTGCTTCTGTTAGTTACAGCCAGTATTTAAATTTGGTACCTTTCAGCCAGTTCTCACTCTATCAGTGCGTGCACATGAAATACACATTACGTGTGTAATTGAATTAATATGAACTTCTCATCTTATAAAAATTACCTTTGGTTGGACCTGAGAAGGGAGCCCTTGGTAGAAATGCAAAGATAACATGTTGAATACTTGCTCTGCAGCACATGAGGTTCTCACTCAAAGCACTATTTTCTCACCATTATGAAACCCTCAATTCTCTGTCACACAGAAGGATGTCTGACAAGTATCTACCCAAATCCTACGGTAATACTATACTATGAAGTCCATTTATAATCTTTTTATTTTAGTTTAAAACGTATTCCTGAAGAAAACCTTTTATCATGCCAGTTTTGCTAAGTCTGTGATGTTTCTTTCACCATTTATTATTGAAATTGAATAGCCTACAGATGCATCATAATGAACAGTAGCTGTATGCAATCTATCTCCAGGCTGTTCAGCAAGGTGACACTGAAAGACTTTAATTTTAAGTTGGATAAAATTGTCTTACTGAGCTTTAAGGTATGAAATGGCTTGTGTTTTGACAGCTTATTTAACAGGCTTCACTAACTTCATAGGCAATTTTATATTCAGTCATAAAGCAATGTAACTAGAGTTAACCAGTTCCAGAAGGAAGAAAATGACCGGTAAAGATCATATAAGAAACAGTAAAAATGCATTTATTGTAAAAAGAAAGAGAAAAAAACAGTAAACATTTTATAAAATAAATCAATTAAAGTTTATGCTTGCTTCACTTTTCCTTCTGCAACAGCTCTAGCATTTAATGCATTTTACTGAACAGTCTTGTTACTCTAAGGCAAATAAGGCAGTTAGAAGATGTTTGTTTTCTCACATATCATGACGTTTCCATATTATATAGTTTCAGAAAATAAACTATCATGGAAATTATATAATTGACCAATTTACCAAAGATAGGTTGACCTTTCTCAGCTAACCAATTCCTTTTCCAAAATAAAATCAGATTTTTATTTTTTTTTAAATATGCTTATGCAGATATCAGACAAATAAATAATAATAATAAAAAACACATTAAAAATCCAC
Organism: Oxyura jamaicensis; assembly: GCF_011077185.1. Taxonomy (NCBI): domain Eukaryota; kingdom Metazoa; phylum Chordata; class Aves; order Anseriformes; family Anatidae; genus Oxyura; species Oxyura jamaicensis. The sequence continues at coordinate 3,317,941 of NC_048896.1, forward strand.
ATATCAGATTCCAAAGCTCAGGTTCAATTAGCATCTTTAGAGCAATTTCTGTTTAGAAAGTTCAGCTTCATTGAACTAAAATTGAAAGGAATAAGACTTATTCATTAAGTACCTTCAGGTATGAGAAACTTGGGAAATAACTGAGACTATTATGAAAAATTTCAAAGAAATAATACAGAATATTTCATATTACTGAGCATTAGTGTTCAAATCCCTCTGCAGCCATTGCCATACATTATGCAAATACTATAATGAACTTGTAAACAAATTAGAAATTTCTTTGAAGTTTTAAAAAGAGGAAGCATGTTTAGTGAGCCCTTACATACACTCTGGTAAACCACATCTCCTTTTCCTAGCATGAGTTACTATCAAATCCAAGGAAAGAATGGTTCCTGGTTCAGTTCAGATTTGGACCACCTTGCTCACATAGTGAATACTAACGTTCCAATGTAACTAGAACTGTTACATACCTGTTAGACTTTGTATGTAGCCAATACACCTTAAAATCATTTATATAGATTTCAAAACATCATCTACATGACTAACAAAGTCACAGCAAACTGAGCTCAGGAACTTCACTGTCACTATGGGGAAAGCCAGCTGACTAAGCAATATGCTGGACAGAGTACTAAGAGCTCCCCGCTAACTCAAATAGTGACTTATTCCTGTTTACCAAAGTTAAATACAAACATTATTCAATTTTTCAAACTATGGAGCCATGACTCAACCAATGCCTTGCTATATAAGCACTTTACACATTTTTGTATAACCTGTGTCTTTTAACATTTGCTTTAGCATCATCTAATTTCTCTATTATGCAAGAGAAAAACACTTGTCTTCAGTAGTCCTGTGAGTATTAATTATTCACTAATTGCAGTAAACATAGAAGTATGATAACTACCAGATCCAAATTCTTGACTAAAATTAATAAAGCCTGTGGAAGAGATATTAAATGTTGCACTACTAGGCAAATGTTCTCATCAACTATACCCAGACATGCCTGCTGTGTCCAGAATTACTTGGATACCAACCATCATTACTGTGAGAGAGCTTCAGAGATAACTAAAAAGCTTTATGTGTCCTAAGCTTTTTTGTTTACAGTTTTTGCTTAAAAAGAGATCAAAACTAATCAAAGAGACTACAAGTCCAGCAGTCACTTGTATATCTCTTGCATGCTAAAATGTAGGCTTTAAAACATGGAGCCAGGAAGCAATTTGTGAAACACTAAGCTTCAGTATCTCTCACCTATCTGCAGTATATATCAGTCACCCTATTCCAGTTCTCTATATCATGGAACTATACTTGGAAAAACTGGTGCCTGTCTGCTTATGAAATGTGGCCTATATTAGTAAGAAAGCATTGCAGTTAGTGATTGCTTACACTCTAAGAAAAGCACTAGAATATATATGTACACACACACACACATATAAATGTATTTAAGGGTGTAAAGAAAAATAGCATTTCGATTCTAACCACAAAATCACAACATTTTATACCTCACTTCCACATGTAAAAATATTTTAAAGGAAAACACTGAGCCAAAGAAGAATAATGTACATCGCCAAAGCATTGGGTGGCTGTAAGTTTTTGTCTGTCCTTTGCTGCAAAAACACTTTATCACACAGAGCAGTAGTGTTTTGAGCCATGTCATTTGAGAAATTAACAGATCAATGGATGTGCCATTAATGCTTAACATGTTAACTGGTCCATTCAAAACCATGCATTTCTTAAATTACATGGAGAGAAAAAAGAACAAATTTTCATTATTTGTGATTTTAAATGATGGCAGTGTATGTCTGAAAGAGTTTAAAATACTGCTGATTTTTTTCCCTTTGCTTACATGCTGTATATAGTCCTTCACAGATGCACTTAATTGACTGGAATGATTCTACTTGGCTTCAGTGATTTTATAATTTGTCATAACCATCTCACTAGCTGTTGAGGAGACAGACTTCTTCCTCATACTGCCAAAACAATTGTATGAAATATGGTTTGGCTTAATTAAAGTATAATTAATGTCTTGAATTTTAATTACTTCTGCTGTGATCTGGAGATGAAAATATTCTTCTGCCAGAATAATACATATAATATGAAATGGACATGCTTAGTATTAATTCCCACTCTTTATCAACTTCAGTAATGAGTTCCTTTGATTGAACAGGCAGCATGTGGGAAAAAAACCCTACTGCTTTTCTGCCTGTCAGAATGCAAATGTAGTTGCTGAAAATAGAATTTATTCATTTCATGTGGCTTGCAAAAATAATATTTTCTTTGAATGCTAAAGGCTATTAGATTTTCTTTTTTTATGTAGTTGATGCTACTTGGAAAAATACTTCATGGTTAACAGGCAAGGAGCATTGAGTGACATGTTGATATCAAAATATTTTTGCAAAATATACATGTTTTAAATTTTAATTCAGTTCTGGAAGGATTTGAGACAAAATTCCCTGCTGAATTAAATACAGAGCAGTAGTGATCCTGTGTCAGGTTATTTGGAAAACATGGTGGAAATATTTACTACAGAAATTAAAAAATTGTGTAGTAAATTTGTGTACTTAAAAGTTCTCTGTAAGGTACTGTTATTGTCAGCTATGACACAGTTAGCATAGCTGACCAGAGTTTAACAGTTCATAAAATATTGGAGCCCCAACAAACAGTTCCTTCAGTGTTTACCTGTTAACCATTAGGGAAGCTTAACATTTTTCTTTCCTGGATTTGTTAAAGGGTAAATATTGTTAATTTAGGAGAAAAACAAATAAACTACCACCTTTCAAACATGTAAAGAGAAGGAATTTTCATAGAAAATAACAGAAATTGAAGACAGAAAAAGTATAAGATCTCTCAGGGGCATCATAATTTTTTCTGTGGGCGATGAAAACTTTTTTTTTTTTTTTTTCCTTTTGAAGATTCATAGTGTTTGAGACATTTGAGAGATGCTTAATCCCTTAACATTAGTACTACATGAAATATCATTTTAGCTGTAGTAATTTTTATTTTATTAGCTAAAATATCATGGCTCATAATTTATTTTGTGAATGGGAAAATATGGCATTTCTGCCACTTAAAATGAGAATGTATTATATAAAGTTATAAAGGATTTATAACACACAGTCTCCTCAATGATCTAAAAAAAGGTGCTATTGTTGTCACCACCTTCTGATCCTCCTTCTCATGTGTGCTTGGGATTCCTCCACTTACCTCCAGAGGAGAACGTTTAACAATCAGAGCTGAGAAATCCTCAAAAGGTAACTAGAAAAATTAATTCCCTTCAGGTTCAGAACAAAATACTAATATGTTCAAAAAAAATGTTACACATTCAGAAAAACAGAACTAGAAACATATGTAATAACATATGACTTAAAATGAACAGTATAGTTATTTTAAATATTGAAATGTTTTTGAAGACAGAAAAATATCTCAATTAGTAGTAGCATCCTTCAGAATCTGGCAAGCTAACTTTTCAAATGCCAAATATTAAAATTACAAATACAACAAATACAGAACTATCAGTCCCCAGCATTACTTTACATTAAATCCAGATTACCTCCTGTCTTTAGAGGGAGCATTCTGTATATGTACCATATAAATGTGTGAATTGCAAAAAGAAGATAAATATTTTTGGGCATTTTGTTTAAAACGTGATTTCTTTCAAACAATGAAATGCAAATATTACACTAAGACACATCCCATCTGTCTCAGTGTACAAGGCTTTTCTTAGCCTTGCTCTCCTCCATTACACCTCAGATTTTCACTGTGAGTCAGAGCTGGCTCAGCTTCTCAGCAGCAAAACAGCCAAATTCAGAGTTGTTGCTCCAAAGATGAGAAGCAGGGGCTGGTATAGTAAGGGATGGGAACAGGGTAGTCAGATGCCAGAAATGTGACCCAGATAGTCCCAGTGCAGAGGAAGAAGTAATTACTGCCTTTCAGTAAGCTTCCCCAGCTCTTGGAGTCACCAAGGTATCTGCATGCACAGATAGCAGCTACAGCAATCCCAGCTTTGCAGAGCCCTCCCAGGCCATCTTTCACATGGTTATTTTGCTGTCCCAAGCAACCTCAGGCTCTGTGCAGCTGATGACATTTCCTGTGTCTAAATCCGTCCATGTCCACAGAAAACCAGAACTCAACAATGCTTTCATAATTACATGAAAATGGGGAGTGACTGCACTGCAGGATGCTATCTAACTCAGGGGACAGCAATTGAAGGCTTTGTTTCACTCATCCTTGACGCAGAAAGATCTTTGCTCTTTGTCCATTCTTGAGATATCCTCTACTTGCAAACTGTTCAGCTATGAATCTCCGAGACAAAACACCACATGCTGTGCACTTGGGTATAGGTCAAGAGCTACTGAAACTGCTATAGAATCTTAAGTAGTAAATGTTAAAGGATAAAATAGCGGATGTGTTTTACATTGTACTTTAACATACATGCATTCAATTTATTATGAAAGCTGCTGAATTTGGCAGGCTTGCACTGGGTCCCATGGGACAGTAAGTCCATTTATTTTTCCATGTATTGTTCTTTATGATAATCCTCACAAATACAATAGATCTCTCTCTTTAGACAGGCTAAGAGAAGACAAGCTTAATAAGGATTGCCACTCTCCCTTAGATCCCCTGCTGCCCAATGGGAGTAATGAAGATCCATGCATCCAGTTTCCTAACAAGCACAAGCAAAATTAATGATAAGGTAGCTTGTAGTTGTTGGGTGAGTCACTCCAGCTATGTAGTAAACAGCCAATTTTTAAAATTGTAAACAAAAAGTATTAAAAAATCTAAAAGAAAGGTTGTTCTAAACAATGCAATTTAGAGCATGCCCATCCTTGGCTACTGTTTTGGCTGCTTTATGTAGTAAGCCTTACTGGGTCAGCAGGAGATTCCCTTGACATTAAGCAAGCAGCTACAAATCAGCTGCAGTTGAGTCCCTGACTTCCTGCATAAAGGTTGCAGCATGGTGGCAGCATTCCTTGGACTGCTGGGACCCCACAGAGGCTTGCCAAATCCAAGCAGCTTTCAGGCTGCTTTGCTTTACAGCAAGCTCAAAATCCTGCAAGGACAAAGGTGACTTAAAAATTCCTCTGCTTAGCGCTGTTTGAGTGTTAAGGTATAAGTAGCTCTTAAAATTCTATTTTCATGATATCTTCCAGAGCACAATTTCAGCCAAAATAAATAAATACATACATAAACAAACTTATATCTAAGGTTTTGTGTTTCCTTCAGAATGAAAGATACAAATCTAAGACTACATTAAACACATCTGCTCTTGAATAACACGGAGGAAATATTACAATTTTGTGTGCGAAGCAATTATACTTGTAGCTTCCAACTAACAGAAATAAATTGAGAATAAAATTCAGCTAGAACTGTGTGAAGTGTGCTTAAAAGTGTGAAATCCAATCAAACTTCCTATTCCTCCTCCTAGTGGAGGAGTAGTATTCCTTTGCATCAGAAAACATTCAGCTTCAATTTCTTGTAAACAGCACCTGTAATTGAACGTAAGCCTTGGCAGTAATCCACGTTTGGTGTCGCTTCCACTCCAGTCTCAACCATAGCACTCAGAATTTAACATTAATCTTCTCTCATGTTAGGAAGGTAAGTTCTCAAAACCACTCCTCTGCACACATTCCTCACACATTTTCTTTAAAATATGGAAATGTTTATGCATATAAACACACATATAAAAATGTATGTTATATATTATATTACATATAAAAAGAAACACATAAATATTTAGGCTTGTTAAATGTAGAACAGAAAAGCCATACCATTAAAAAACTGTAGACTTACTCATAACACACGTAACTTCTCTTTTAATTTTGTATTATGTATGAACCCTAAAAAGCTTAATATCATGGAAGGTGAGATATTTTATTAAAAAGTGCAGACATAAACTAGATCATGAGACAGATAAAAGAATTTGTGTAAATATTATTTGAATTTTGTTTATTTCATAGTACTGAGTGGAAAAAGAACAAAAACATCCAAGCTATTTTTCTTGCTGCTAGCAAGAAAATGTTATTGGAAGCTATGATGCTTGTGGCAAATCATATCAGTCATCATTAATTTGAATGAAACTGTCAGTTCTGCAGTATTTGACATGCATTTCCAGTTGTGGCTTATTTTCTGTGCACATTATATGAGTGTATCACAGTACAAGCATTTTGAAACAAAGACACAGTTTAGTAGGCAGTCATACAGAGATAAGAAAACACAGCAGCAAGGTACTTGGGCTAAAGACCACTTAACACTCAAGTGGACTGCCAAAACAGATACAAATATTTCCAGAGCAATAGAAAACATATAATAACAAAAGTGGTCCTAGATTTTTTGAAGCCTGAGGATATGAACACAAGTGCTGTAATTCATTCTGTATTTTATAAGTTTTTTTTTTTGGTGACCAGCACTGTGCTTACTTGTAAGAAAAAAAAAAAAAAAAAGAATCATAGGTGACACTGAGTACTGTACATGTTAAAATGGTCTATACTGAGGATACTTCACTGAAGCTGCCGGGCCAGATTATATAAACATAAGAAGCAAGGGGTGACCAACCCTCAATTTGGAAGCTGCAAATAGCTCACGGTGCATCTCCCGTCCCAGCAGGGCACTGTGAGACATGGACACAACTCTGAGGTTGGTCTGCTGGGCAATCGCCATCTCGGCTGCAGGAAGAAATTCAGTTAACAGGCTGCTGGGGCCAGCAGCACTGCATTACCCTCCAGTCTGTGCTAGTTCTATACTACTGTGGGACTACTTCTGCTATTGCTTTTGAATGCTGAACAAATTATCTACTCAGTTTGAGTATTGGTATTAGCCACAGGAAGATTTGGAAAGGCCACCTGTTTTCTCTGAATCCCACCTAAACATCTCCTTTTACTGTGAATGCAAGACCTGCACTGGTCTGAGGACAAGCATCATGTAACTGGGTTCCAGCCTTGATCTCATTTCCCTGATGACAACACTTCCCCATGCTCACTGTTCTCAGTGGAGGAGAAAAGAAGATGACAGCATCCTAAATTCAGAGGATATTCTAGAACAAAATGCATAATCGCCCTTCCAATTAAAATGTCAGCAAACCACCTCCACTCACTACAAAATGCCCAGTAGTTTATCTGGGATGACAAAAATCTGCTATCAAGATGACATTCATTCAGCTTTCTGAAGGGAAAAAAATATTTATTTATTTATTTATTTCAGATAGACTGTGACTTGAGAACCATGATCAGCTATTTTTGGGCCTGCTGAACTGTGAACTGTTTCAGGACAGAACATATAATACCCTCGGAGGTTGCCTTCAGCATTCAACTGTGGATGAACTGGCAGGAGGTTCAGTAACACAGTGCTAGCTGATGGGTTACCATGGCAACATTCCTGCCTTCTGCCAAATTTTGGAGCCCAAGTTTAAAAGCTGATCTCAAACCAAGGTCTTTTCTAAAAACTCTCTAAGCTCCTATTTAACAAAAGCAAACACAAAATCATCTTCCCCTCAAAAAAATCCAGCCCACGTAAAAAGAGGCTGTCTTTTGCTGTTCACCTCCAGCGCTCACTCAGGCTCTTCTCAACACACTATTGGCTGTTCTTATATTTAAGTGTTATAGCTCAACTATGCATTTGCCTGACTTAAAATAAAGCATATAATATGTATATATGTCAATCCAAGCATGTAGAAGGTATAAGTGCAATTTCTTTGTCCAGTAGCACAGTTAAAAGGTGGCTCTCCCACTGCGGCCTTTCAAAGTGTCTTTATTCACTGCCCCATGTAGTCACCCATGAAACTTAGGAGGACTCAAAATAGAAATTTCCAAATAACCTCAAAAAAGAATTTCCATTTTTTTTTTTTTTTCAGTTCTCTTAAAGTTCTCTAAAGGCAGTACAAACATTGGCCTTAATTTCATGGAATTTGGGGTAGTGTGAAAAAATTACAGACCTGCCAAATATGCTTTATTGATACAGGAGGTAAGGAGTTAAGTATATAATAGGGCTTGAGTTTCATTCATACACTGCAGCAATGGCACAATTCTAGCATTATATTCCAGCTGTTAATGCATTTGAATTTGGGCTTCCATCTCTCAGCTCTAACTTCTCAAAGAGATAATATATATTTAAACTACATTGCAATGAACAAAAGCTGCAACAACTCAAAAACTACAATCAGAGAAAGAATGACAGGAGATAAAGTACATAAGGATTTTTTTTTTTTTTTATTTTTTTCTTAAGAATGTCAATCTCTTTCCATTTTGTCTTCACGAAGGACCCAAATTTGGAATCAGCTAAAAATAAGTGCTGCAGTTTAACAGTCACTGGCACTTCAGATAAGATAGATCATCATCATTTCCAAAATCCCTCTCAGTGATGGATATGCTTATGGATTTTCTCAAACTGATCACTGTCAAGCAAATGCAATAATCCCCACATCAACTGGCAAGGCATCACCAGACCAGAATTTTAATACAAATGTTCTGCCTTGCACATCTTGCTTTTTCATGTTAAACATGAAATGCCTGCGTAGCCCCTTTGCACTGTTCAGCAGCTACAAGAATCCTGCAGCACAAACCAGTGTCACATCTTAGTTCTGGTGAGTAAAAGGAATCAGTGTGAGTTCTCTGAAGAGAGACACACAAATCAAAATTAATGTGATGACAAGGCTTCAAAAAGTCTGCTCTACTTTAGTCAGAAGGTATCTTGAAAGCAAAAATGTATCCTGCTCTTGCCTATTTTTTCTTCTCTTTCAGAACATGATGGTTCTGTATCACCAGAGTGTTTCTCTACAAATAACATTGCTATATCAACGTTATGCAATGGATTACAAATAAAATCAATTCAGTCACAGTATGAACTGTGAAATCTTACCAGCCATGAGGAAGTTGCCTTTAACAATTTCTCTCAGTGATATATAAAACTTGCACCAAAAGTTTTAGATCACTGAGATCTGTTTGCTGCAAAAGCAATGTAACAGGGACAAAAACCATTAACTGCAACAGGTCTGGCTGATTCATGCATACAAAATAAATCAGGTTGCCTCACAAAATATTTTAAAGAAGTAGCTTGATAAAGTATCATATTCTAGGTGGTTTATTGTACAAATAACATGGACCAAAAGGAGAGTAGTTGCTTTGGCTTGTCTCCTTCTGCATTAAATGCATGCATGGTATGTACTTACTTTGCTAAAGCAATCTCCTTCCTAAGCTAAAAACAAAACAAACCTTTTGAACTACATAAATCATAAACCCGCCTGATTCTCTGTTGTGCTATTCTTTACACAGAGGTCTTATTTTTACTTCCTATAATTATATGTCTGCACATGTGCAAACATTCATTGTTAACAAATGGATTATGGCAATAAATTTGAATCTTTAGAGGAAAGTTCAAGGATGCTGTTCCACACATACAAGCAATAAAAAAGATTCTTTTTGAGACTCACAGCATTTCCCCTGCAGTAATTTTAAGACAGTGAAAAACATCTCAGGCCCACAACAGGTATCATTAATATAGTCAGTTGAATCATTTGAATATTTGATGGAAACACAAAACTTGGGAGCTTCTCCTCAGTCACAGCTAAATCTGACTTTAAATCAGGATGTTTACAGAATTGTGCTTCCTATTGGCTGTCTATGAAAGCACATATGCAGCCTGGCAAGCTTGAATGACAGTCTTCCATTCGACTAAAAAATGATGGAACGTTATGTTTTTATAAGGTGTGAGATAAACCTAGATGAAATTGTTGGCAATAAAATTTTCTGAAATGAAAAATTAGGCAAATACACAGTAGTCACAGAAAAGCTGTGTAAAATTATTGGAGTGCTGTATTCTAGGAGTAAAATTTTATTAGCTTAACAGTTGCACTTAGCTAATCTGTTCCATTGTATTATTTTATAGCAAACCAAATATCCTGTGCCCAAAATGCCTTACACTGAAGTCATGGTACCTAATGCTAAGACCACAGACCCAACAGTATTTATTGCATTATTTTCTTTTGAAAATTTCTTCTAGTCAGGGGTATATCCTTGCTATGTATTGGTCACCTAGTAAAACAGAATGGTAGAGGATTGGCTTTGACATATAAATGTGGACAGGGATTATGGACACTTTTTGGGACAGCTGATATGTTGTCTATCCCAAAGTTCTTCTTTCCTGGGTGTTACACATATATGCACTTGGACAATAGTCAGGTGTCCAAGTAATAATAATGAAATAATTAATTACTGAGGTAATCTACTCTGCTTTAATGGGAGAGGAGCCACAGAGAACATAAAGGCAATTTCTATATTGTAAAGGAAAGATAGTAGCGTATCACTTTTCTGAGAAATGATAAAAAATTTCTGAGAGGTTCTTAGAGCCTAAGATTGAAGACAATGAAGAAATACCCAGTATATATTATCACTGTAATTTTTAGACAAAAACTGTGGCATTTTGTATTAAAGACATTAAGTGATTCTGAAAGTTCTGATGGTGCTGATTATCTTCAGCTTTGAATTAATATTTTGATAGTCAGCAGAAGCAAACACAAAAATCCCACTTTTTCAGGCAGATTGTTTTTGCTTACTAGGAATTTAATTATATCTTATCTGTAGCTACACAATCTTATAGACCTGGTTTTGTACCTATACAATACAAGAAGACAAACTAGAAATTAAAACTTGAAAAAGTAATTATGCCAAGTACTTAAAAGCAACAGGAAATATCTTACTACCTTTACTTATATGGCTAATAAAGCAGAGAAAAATATAGCCTATAGTTGTCGAACACATGGTAAGCTTATTTCTCCTCACCCAACAATATCTTCACAACTGTATACAAGTAACAAGAGCTGTACTATAATTAGCCAAGAATGCAAGGCTGACACTTACAGAATTGTCACTACATAGCTTCAGTAGCACAAATAATCACCTGAAACTGTGTATCCCTGTCATTTTAAATTACTCTACATCTGCAAAAAAAAAGACATTCCATGCTATATAATTAAGAAATAAGGGATGCCTGGCAAGATTTATGGGTTGGGGAGAAACCACTGAAACCGAATAGTTTTTTGAAAGGACTAAGAAAGATCAGACCAAACTTAATGACTATACTGGTGGACCGTATCTTTTCCTGACCAATGGATTTAAAAAAATACTTTGTATTACCTTTGTTTGCTTTAAAAACAAGCAGTTCAGGAGATTTCAGTTTCAAGACTGAGACGATTTGGATTAGCTAGGCTATTAATGGAACTGTGTAGACACATAACACAACACAGAACTTCCCACATTATTGTGTTCACATTTCTCTGCTAAATTGAAGAGGTGGGAAATGTGCATTTAGCCTAGAGGTAAATAACATATTTTGCTGCCGTATTTCAGTATCATGTGTGAATGATGCCTCCAAACAGTTCTGTGAACAGCTACAAAAACGGCACAAAGTAAGTCCTATCCTTAAATATCAGAGCAGCATCAGCTATAACTATGTGCTTCTATATGCTGAGAATTCAAGTACTGTCTTTGTACTAAATATATACTTCTTTGTTCCACTCAAATAGAGCCAGGCAATGAACCTGCAGGGCAGTTTTCAGGAGGCAATCTCCCACTGCAAAGCCTTCCCTGAGCTTCTACAGAAGTAAAAGCTCTAATACATAGAACTAAGAACTAAGGCATGTCATTCTGAACACAGTTAATTTTCAAAAATCATCCTGTCTTTGCCACTTGGTAGCTGTGCTTATCAATTTCTCCAGTGATGCTGTTCACAGCATCTAGGAATGGTTCTAATTCACTGAATCCAAAATTTTTATTTGTCAGAGGTCATAAAGAATCATTAATTACTAATACAATACAAGATTTGAGCTTGGGTTCAATTCTTAAGTCACAAATATATAACTACAATTGTGAAATAAGTTTGCACCTTGCAGACTATTAGAAGTCTTGCAACCAAATATTCTACAAACAAAACCACTCTTCTACATATACAGCTTAGAATGAACATCTTGACAATAAAGTTTTATGAAAGCACAAAACTCCATGTACGTTCAGCGTTTATCATAGAACTGAAAACTTGAAAATTTCCTTCAGCTGAGAGTTTTACATTGCCACAGATCTCTATGTTGTTAGAAGTTGCTCTTCAGAAAATATTGTAGCCTGAAATGGTTTGTACAGGGTCTGCAGAAAATAATAAGGCAACTATATTTAATGATATTACCATTTAATAAGTGGTTTATATACATTATTTAATTTCTTCAACTACATTATATTTTAAAAATTCATATTATCAGAGATTTCCATAGATGCTGCATAAGTATACAGTAATGAGCATATTTCCATAAATTCTGGAAACAAAGGGAGCATAGCCTACTGAAGGAGTTATTATATTCAGCTACTTATTGTGTAAAATACCCTAGTGCAAAACATGGAAAATCTTAGTAAAACTGTCCTTGATGATCAGGAAGTTTCTTACAGATAGACAGGAAAAATTGACTGAAAACCAGAAAGCTGGTTTATGCACGTTAAGAATTCTGTGAGAAACACCTTTTCTTCAGATTAATGTTCAGCACCTGAAGTAATCTAGAGGTAAATGCAACATATATTTATCACAAAGCAAGTACTAATATCTTCCTAATGACATTGTGATTGAGAGAAATACAATCACAAGTAATTAATGTGTTGCAGAGAGGCTCATGTTACCCATTTTAGATTGAAGTCAGTGAATGAAGGACATTGCATCACAATTCCTTGACTCTGACTGACTGCTGACTGACAATCATGGAATCAATGGCTACATCCAAAAAAAGTCCATCTGTTGAGTGCTGAGATCTTCTACTGCAGTAGAGGTACAGTTTTTTTGCTGCAATTTTGATTTTACTTTTTCTTCAATGCATTATAAGAACCAGAAAATAAAGTACCTGTGCTATTATCTGCACTTCTCTTACTGATTTACAGCTACCAAAATCAAACCTGTGATTGTTAATAGCACTAAGGCAGAGGATTAATTTATACCCAATGATAGAATGTTCAAGTAATTGATGTTAGATAAAGATGAAGAATATTTCCTAATTCCTTCTCTCTCCTTTTCCTCTGCTTAAAAACAAATTGCTGCTATGTATTGAATTGTTCTATTTTGAAGAAACAAACATGTTTTATGCTTTTATATTGTAAAAATCCACCATTCTGGGAATCGTTTCAGAGCAGGCAGATGTTCCCATGAGTGATTATATTCTATAGGTCAATAAAAATTCATCTGAATAAACATAAAATAGAAATCTGGGAATGTGTCCAAATGTTTTCCCAAGTAGCTGACTGTTTCTGGCACCATCTATTTTTACAAGATGGGCAGAGGATAAAATTCCTCACGTTTGTTTCTAAAGGAAGAAAGAAAACTCAGAATGGAGAGATGATATGTAACGTTAAATCATTAAGAGATAATCAGCAGACTACTTAAGTAGTTTTTGTTACAAAAAGTACAGCTATAGTTCCTGTTATAAGAAAGATCTCTTTTTTATTTTAGTACAAAAATTCTGGGTTAGAGCAATATATGTATTAATATAATTTAATATGGACTACATGCATTTACAATCTTAAAATTAAATTAGAAGTTTCTGCACACAAATAGGTTCGTCTTGCCCCAAAGGATGCCCCAGACAGGAAAGTAAAACAAAAACCCACCAAACTGAAAAACATCTTGTTAATCAAGTTTTTGGTTCTTTATATGGGAAACTGATGAGAAAAGGAAGATGTAGAACAAGCATTCATTTCTTTGTTAGTCAGGTGGCCAGGTAGTATAGACGTCATCTTAGGAGCAATGGATGTGGACACAAAGGTAGATGGTAGGTATGTATAACAGGGAAGAAACACAATATAGTTTTTAAAGCACTGCTCATCCTCAAAAAGTTGCAAATGTCAGATCTGTTCAGTTTAGCCCTTTTCAAAAAGAGTATTCTAGCTGTACTGAATAGGTGACTGGGAGAAGATTAGTTGGGACATTAATAAACTTCCACTATTGAAAGGATTAAAATGCAAATAGTATTATGCAGATGTTTTACAGTACCAGTTCTGACAAATAGAAGAGTGGGCTGGTTCAAGTCAGATAATAATACTGAAGTTTCAGTCCAAGGTTTAGGATTCCCTATAGATGTTTGCCTTTATTAAGAAAGATTTAAAGATATGCATGATTGAGGACCACAGTGTAAGATGAATCACCTCAACAGTTTGACATGTGTAAGAGTTGATGATAATAGGATTTTGACCAGGAGTTGTTGGATGCAATATGTCATCATCCTGAGTCTTTCATGATAAGATTTTTTTTTTTTTTTTTTTTTTTTTTGGTCTCTATTTACAGATGTAAGCTGTTGTAAGAATCAGACTTACATGAATTGAATTTTACTGCCAGAAATGCTGAAGAGCTGGGAATTACCCCACTTTAGTATTGATTTTAAGAGTATTGCCAAAAATAAAATTAAAGTGCATTCTGGTCACCAATTTGATGATGTTATTAGCTGCATTTTATGTCACTTTTTAAAACACAGTTTTCCTCATAAAAAAGCTAATATTAACACTTATTAAAAACAAACAAACAAACAAACGTTTTCTGCTCTGTTAATCAAAATATTGGCAGAAATAATATGCTTAAGTTAAAGAATTCCCCACTTTAGAGGTAGGTGAGAAGGCAACTATATTTCTGCAGATTGTTCCAGAAAGAAAAGAATGCTTATACCGGTATAAAACAACACAAAACAAAACAAAACAAAACAAAACAAACAATCAAACAAAAAGGCAGAGTAATCTTCACCTTTTTATTACAGCTTCTTGAACTCTACCACGTCTGTGAAAAAAACATGATTAAAGATCCTAGTAAACAAATGATTTGAATTACAAGACAGAGTTTTAGGATTTCTGTATTGTTTCCTTTAAAGTATATAATATGGTTATTTTCACAAAGACTGTATATCCTAGTAATAAAGCAATGCCTTTTCTGCAAGATGTACTTGTTATTACATAAATAAGAGGTCTGCAAGCCAGAATGATTAGACTTGTGTCAGGCAGAAAACAACAAGGTGTGTTCTAGCATACAAAAAGCAATTTCAGAAGGAATGAAATACTGAAAGGGATAAGCAAGAAGGAGTTATTAACTGAGCAGAGTTAAATAGCTTTTCTTTTCCCAGTGGTTGCTCACATAACATTTCTATTAACATGAAACATAAAATTATGAATGAAAGCATTCTAAAAGAAAAATCAACCACTAACAATGATTAAGAAGCAATGACATATCAAGGCGTTTTCAGTATGTTTCAGTGGTTAGTTGAATCTTGCATTTTAAAGCAGTGGAAATCAGTAGGTATATTTTTTCCTGTGATCATTAATTCCACATCAACTATCACAATTACAGATGTTATATTTAAAGTTATTTTTATTTTACCTTGAAATGGTGAAACCATCTGATATTCATAATATATTTCTAAGTGTTAACTGTATCAAGAAGGTATTAAAGCCATCAATTATTCAATAACAAGAGGTATTATCAGTAACTTAATTTAGAAAAATCAGTCAGGCGAAGGACCAAATACCATCTTTCCCAAGTATTTCAATCACCTTAAAATGTGGTCAAAAGCAAAGTAAAATTGCTTTATGTTTATTGAGACCTCAAAACAATCTGATGTAAACTAAACAGCCATTATACTGATATAATAAACCAAGAGCAGCTCTATGAATTTACAATTGTGACATGCTAAACTATATTAAGTTGGATATTACTAATTAATTTCAGCAGAGGTTTAATTTCAGGAGGCTTGCTAGGCTTAATTTCTTCTAAGAACAGCTCGCTAGTAGCGTATTTGCAAAATGATTTAATATATTACAACAGCTCTCTCTTTGCTATCTCAAGAATTCCTACAGTTAATGTATGCAGATGCAAGTATCTTCCTTAATCAAAAAGAGGGCTAGCTTCCATTTACATATCTCATCTCATCATATCTCATCTATCAACGATGGGTATTTCTGTTCTGCATCTACTTCTATGGTTCATCAAGAACGATTTCAGGAAATGGTGCTACCTGAATGGTGCTATCACAGAAGTACCAGATGTTCCTGCTGACCAATACAGTACTAGAGAGTTGCCGTCTTCCAGACAGACATTATAGACTACCTGCATCTCACTCAAATACCCAAAACTGAGCTAGAAATATGAAATGGAAGTTTTTATCTTACAAACTGCTTGTCTACAGCTCCTAGCGCTGGAACTCAGATTGTTACATCTATAAAAAATGATCTCAACAGCATTGATGTTTGGGATGGCACAATTCACAATGAAATTCATGTTAAGAGATACAGAACTGGATCAAATACAACTATTGATGAAGGTCTGGAGAAATTTATGACAGGATAATATACCTTAAAACAAGAGATGCTGCTCTCCAACACTCCCCCCCCCCCAATCCCAGCCTGTAACAGCATTTTTCAACCATCTTTCATGCTAAATAGTCAGATTTAATGTATCATCAGGTGTCATTTTCTGTTTCTCTTTCAGTAGTCTGTATTTCTCTCTTCCCTAGGGAGTCTGTCATTAACAATTTCTGTTTCAGCATATTGTACATTATCTGTGCTTTCTGGAGGTTTCATGGTACTTGTCTACTTGCAATTTGTTTTCACTTGCAAGTATGATCACTATATTGTTTAGTACCTTTTATGATTATTAATCAATATGTATGAAGATAAAACATTCTATATTCAATATAAGTTCTTCAGTTTTTATTTAATTACACAATACTCTTATATACAACACTAACAGGTTTTCTCCAGAAAATGTGAAAATGCATACTTGAAATTTATAACATTCCAAAATATTGATGTTGAGCCAGTATTTTCTAAAAAAAAATATGCAAAAATAACAGAAACAAACTTGTTTGCATGAGAAAGTCAGGACTTTGGTGGTTTAAAGCTGTGTTTATGTGTTTTTAAATTCTGTGCTAGCATCAGAGAGTAAAAGAGCAGCCTCAAGGCATCTTGGCAGCCGACAACAGCTAGAGCCAGGCTGAACAACGAGATTGTGATGTGATTCTGTATGGCTTTTTGACAAAGTAAAAACTGAGTTAATGTGTACTTTTGCAGGTGACATGACCAAAAGGATACCTGATGGTAGCCTGCTGGGAGATAGTTTGCTGAGAAGGATATTGGCGGCTTAAAGTACCTTTTCAGATGAGCTTTGACAGCGATGCTTGTAATCATAGTATTGTTAAAGTATTATGTCCCTTGCACTGTTATAGCACCACAAAAGAGAGATCAAAAATCTTGGAAAACTGATAGGAAAACTGACAACAGATGGAAGGAAAAAGGTTGATGGCTCATTATGCTACAAAAAACCAATAGTAGTAACCTCTAACTTATTTCCCTTACTTGTAAAAAAACCTGCTTACGCTCCTGTATTGATCTAAACCAGAATGCCTGTAGATGACTCAGGCCAGCTTGTGGGGACCTGACTATGTGTCTGTGGTTGAACCAATATGTGTACTTGAAGTTAGATAAGTAATTAAGACATGAAGCTTCAAAACACTCAAACACCTGCCACAAGGCAGGTAGCTTTTCCATGAATACTCAAAGAGCTCTGTAGTCTCTGTTGTCCGTGATTTGGAGGATGTCCATGGTCAAATATTCTAAGGATTTTTTCCTGACACAATTTTCGTGAGACTCAGAAGCCATTTGTGGGATTAAATGCTAAAATCATCCAAGAATTACATTGTACACTGTACTGAGACACAACTGCCTCAAGGGCCTCCCTCTCTTGAAATTAAAGACAACATTTCTTACTTTTAAAGAGACAGTGAACAGGAGTCACACTCAAAAACTTATCAGAGAAGACTGACCTTGGGCATAAGTCCTTATTCTGTCAAGGCTTTGAGATGCATATGATACCTGTGTTCCCCAGGGGATGGTGCTGGGGCCAGTCTTATTCAACATCTTCATTGACGACCTTGATGAGGGAATCGTGTCTGCCCTCAGCAAGTAAGCTGACAACACAAAGCTGGGAGCAGTGGCTGACACGCCAGAAGGCTGTGCTGCCATTTAGTGAGACCTGGACCGGCTGGAGAGATGGGCAGGAAGAAACCAGGTGTGGTTTAATAAGAGCAAGTGTAGAGTCCTGCACCTGGGAAGGAACAACCGGAAGTATTAGTACAGGCTGGGGGACGACCTGCTGGAGAGTAGCTCTAAGGAGAAGGACCTGGGGGTCCTGGTGGATGACAGGTTGACCATTAGCCAGCAGTGTGCCCTGATGGCCAAGAGGACTAATGGGATCCTGGCGTGCATTAAAAGGAGTGTGGCCAGCAGGTCAAGGGAGGTGATCATCCCCCTCTACTCTGCCCTGGTCAGGCCTCACCTGGAGTACTGTGTCCAGTTTAGGCTCCCCGGTATAAAAAAGACAGGGATCTCCTGGAAAGAGTGCAGCGGAGGGCCACAAAGATGATACGGGGCCTGGAGTATCTTCCCTATGAAGAAAGGCTGAGAGACCTGGGTCTGTTCAGCCTGGAGAAGAAAAGACTGAGAGGGGATCTCATCAGTATGTATAAATACCTGAGGTGTGGGAGACAGAAGGATGTAGCCAACCTCTTCTCAGTGGTTTGTGGGGATAGGACAAGGGGCAATGGCCGCAAGATAGAACACAGGAAATTCCGCACTGACATGCAGAAGAACTTCACGGTGAGGGTGACAGAGCACTGGAACAGGCTGCCTAGGGAGGTTGTGGAGTCTCCTTCTCTGGAGATATTCAAGGCCTGTCTGGATGCCTACCTGGGCAGCCTGCTCTGAGGAACCTGCTTTGGCAGGGGGGTTGGACCCGATAATCTTTCAAGGTCCCTTCCAACCCCTACAATTCTGTGATTCTGTGATAAAGACCTGTACTGACAAATACCAAATCTAAATAATAGGCTTTGTTGAGGGTATGCCATATCCTTTCCATAGTTTTTAATATCCAATGATAATAATTGGTGAATAAATAAGCTTTCTTATTATTAGTGAATAAGCAAAAAAATGAATTATTTTCAACATACATAAAGATACAATCACAATCCTTTTATAGTTATGGAATATATGCCATCATATGCTGAGAATCAGTGTCTGTTTTGATACAGTTGTTACACATAACTGTAATTAAAAGTTCATCAACCATTCTACTACTTACATTAGGACAGTCAAGCATTATAACAGGTTCTCCAGAAGGGTTCTGATGTCTCTGTCCTAGAGGTTTTCAACATAAAACCTCAAGTAACCTGGTCTGACCTCATACCTGGCCCTGTGTTGTTCAGGAAGTTGGACTAGAGAGCTCCTGAAGTCCCTTCCAACCTGAATTATTCTGTATCTATAGCAGAAAAAGATAAAGCTATGCTTTTCTGTGACACAGGCCATGACAAATTTACATAAAAACTATAAAAAGTGCTGTTCTGAATATCTCCGTAGTTCTTAACACCACATTTTCACAATCGTGTCATGCCAGTAATTGTTTCCTTTTGATTCAGATTATTAGTAAAATGAAAGGTTCTATGTCAATTCACACTTCAGAGTTAGGCTGATAGCATTTAATAAAGAAATAATGCAGACATACCCATATTTGCTAGTTTCTATTTGTAATTACTGCTTTTGCAAATTGAAAACACTACTGTCAAAAAAAAAAAAAAAAAATGCCATCTTTCTGTAATGTGGGATACATTACAAGATAAAATAGTTTATATTTCATGATACATCACTACAACTACAATTGCTTGTTTTGTTGTGTTTTTGTTTTCTGGGAAGCAACTTTTTATGTGAGAGTAATGAAGACAAACTGTATTTAGATCATA
Organism: Oxyura jamaicensis; assembly: GCF_011077185.1. NCBI lineage: Eukaryota > Metazoa > Chordata > Aves > Anseriformes > Anatidae > Oxyura > Oxyura jamaicensis. Next base: position 3,337,718 of record NC_048896.1, read on the forward strand.
GCTACCTACTTAGTGCTCAATGGGACTAACAAATTCATTCATGCTAACAAATTCATTATCTTGCTAATGACCTGTTCAAGTCTGTTTTCCTACAACAGAAAGGCTTACTTTTCTTCAAATGCTATAGGAAATACTCTAGCAGAAGGTAACGAAAGGCCAGTGAGAGAAGAACAAACTGGTAGGATACTTCAAGAATAAGCAAACAAACCTCCAAATAAAAGAATAAAAAATAAACAGGCCCTTTCTTGACTTGACAGCAGATACATTAGGATTCAACCTTGCTTGTATTTCTAGGAGGTGTGACATTTGTGTGACATTCAAAGTTAACGGGAAAAGGAATGTTTCTTGTATTTCTAAAACACAAGGCATATTTTTTCAAGTACTTGTTCAGTTTCCAGAAAACAATGTATAAAATATTGCCAGCCATACTGAAAACAAAACTTTGCTGTCATCTTTTACTCCACAAAACAAAATATTCCCTAGAAATGTAATTATTATCCCTCAAAAGAAAACCAATTTCACCTTGGAAGTTTCATAAGAATTTTTTCATCTTGAATATATATGAAGTTACTTTGAGACAGAAGTTAGAAATGAGTTCTTAGAAAGTAATAATGCATCTATTTGTTTTCTACTTTATATATGTATTTAAAGCAAAACTACAGATCGCCTTTTTATGAAAATAGTAACTGTTCTTGATAGCTGGGAATGTTACTCTTCATCAGGGGCAGACTTACTGTCAGAGTTGTAGCTCTAAGTTGTCTCCATAAATATTCCATGAGTTAATACACACACTATATCAAGAAAATCTACAGTCTTCATAAGTAGCCAGGGAAGGGGCTGAGGAAGACCACCCCAGCGCCCCTTGCTCTATACACTCATAGCTGCTGGAAGAGATTTAGAACTTCTGCAGAAGGGAAGCGAGTTTGCAGAAAGGCCATGTTACAGCTGTACCACATACCTGTAGACTGAAAAGAGGGATGCTGCAAACTGGCAGAATGTTTACACTAGCACTTTCTGTTTTTGTGTTGGACAGGGTAAGAATCACAGTAAACATTAATGGAAATCATACAAATTAGACAAGATTTTCTAAACTGACTGGTATATTTAACTGTTCAACAGAATGCTTAAATAACTGTGCTATGTTTCTGTTTCTCAGATGTCTCAAATTAGGCATCCAGAAAAAGTAACTTTGGAAAATTGTGACTCTGAGCCTTTGCCACCTTTCTTTTATTAAGAGTTGCTGGCAATTTTCTCTCTCTCATCTGTCTCAGTTCCTGACAGCAAATAATAGGCAGATTTTGATGGGCTAAAATACTTGTTAACTTGGGCAATTTATTCAGTATCATTGTACACACTATAAGAACAAGTCGTTCAGACTTTTTCAGACTATCGGAATTGCTTCTACCAGGCATACTCACATTCTTTTTGTTGGATCATGTAGAAATGCTGTGATTTCTTCCAGTTTTGGCACATAGCTTTGTAGGTGGATTGCAATCTGTAGTATAGTTTCCAGTTATTTGAGGATGCAATTGTGTTTAAATGCATCAACACTTTCCCTTAAGTGGATCATCTCTACTATCTTTAGTAGTATCAAAAGTAACATTGTTTTAAGCTGATTTGCATTTGCAAACTTGCATTCACATTTTTCTTTTAAAAGAAAGTTGAACTTTACTGCAGATTTTAAATACAGCTATTTGTTTTGCTTTGGTCATGTTCCCTTCCATTTAACTTTGACTTCTGTTAATGTTGGGGCCATGATGTGCAGATGTTTCCTGGAATATCTCGTTTACAAGGGATGGACTAATGAGAGTTCTCCATTTTCAAAACAGTGTAATGAAAATAATCAACTTCTTGTTCTCTTTATCTGGCCTCATATGCAATATAAGTACATAATCTGAATACACAAGCTGCAAAAATCCCGTAGAATACATTGTTTGGATAGAGAGCTTATACCTCTTTCACACAGGACTTCAGTTATCTAAGACCTGTACTTATGTAGATCTCAGTATGATGTTTTCCCCAATTGCAAGCACTGTAGAGCATACCCTATTGATACAAGCTTTTAAATAACTTGACTTCCTAAAAAATATAATGTCAAAATAGACATCAAGTATCTCAAGAATTATCACAGAAATATCTTAACTTTTTGTTATGAAAGTTTTGCATCAGTGAGCTTGGCATTGAAGACCTCTGGTCCAAAGCTAACCCAGGCTTTTTTTTTTTTTTTTTTTTTTTTTTTTTTTAATAAAAAGTACAGTTATTCTGGTCTGCCTCCCTTTCAGCTAAGATCTACTTCATTAACGCTTGCTAGTAACCTAGCCCTTGCAGTACTGCTGGCTTCAGAGTCCACAGATGGTATCTTTCTTGAATTATTCTACAAGAAAGTTAGATGATTTATTCTTATTATTATTTGCTTGACTTGTTAGAACAGAGAGAGATTTTTTCTAACAGGCTTTTCATGCATGCACTGCACTACCAGCTCAAACAGAAAAAGAATGTCATTTACCATGTCTCTTTTGAGAAGGGAACAAACATTACATAACTGCATGAATACATTGCACTTGCTTAAATTCTCAAAAAGAAAACATAAATAAACCCAGCCCCAAACACTAAGTTAATAATTAGGGAATCCTGCCATTTTGAAATGCATTAGCAAATTCCTTTCTTTATAGTGTTTTGTAGGCAGATGAACATGTGAGGTAGCCATAGTCAAAAGTCAGTTTGGAAGATGTGATTTGAAATACATTTCATGACAGAAAGAAAATTTTCAGTTTCTTCTCAGAGGTAGTTTATGATAAAAGTATTTTTATATTTTCTAATTCAAAAGCTTTCTTAGGTATTAGTTGTAATCTTACAATTATTATTAACACCTATTTACACTCTTGCTAATAATAGGTACCCCTCACATTATCTGGAAGTTTAGCATGATTGCACAAATATTTTAAAATGATGCCTAGCTGCCTGGTAGATGTCAGTCTACCCTCACATTTATTTAAATTTTCTAATCTGATCAAAGATCTTCCTCAAAAGCTTACTACCCAATCAAAAGGAGGTTTTTCAGAGAATACCAACTTCTTTTCCCTCAGACTACAAGCAAGCCTCCTAGGGAAGGAACAATTAGAAATCCTCCACAACTGCAGGCAGTTACACTGAGATGCTTTGCTTCCAAACAGAAGTTTAGTTTTCCAGAAAGTGTCTCTTCTTAATACCTGACAACTGCATTAGTTTTACATGACTGTACTGTAGCCTCTACGTAAACATCTCAAACACCCCCTGGCACATCACAAAGTCCCAGGATAACAGGTTGAAAAGTGTCTCTGGAGCTCAGCTAGTCCCACCTTCTGCTCAGAGCAAGTCCAGTCAGAGCAGCTGTGCAGGGCCATGTCCTTCTCACTGTCTGTAAGGACGGAGATTCCACAGCCTCTTGGCAACATCTTCCCACCTTTTGGGGAAAATCTGTTTCTTATACCTAATTAGAATTTCCCATGTTCCAACATGTGTCTGTTGCTTCTGGTCCTATCACTGGGCACCTTTAATATAGTTTGGCTCTGTCTTCTCTGTACTTCCATTAGGTGCCTGAAGACAGCAATGAGATGCCCCTGAGCCTTTTCCTCATATGGCTGAACAAAGCCTGTTCTAGCAGCCTCCCCTCGCCAATTACATGCTTCAGCCCCCTGAGCCTCTTAGTAGCCTCTGATAAACTTGCTGCAGCCCTAGAAAATGCTGTTCTTTGCAGATTTCCACTTGTGAAGGGGAAAAAATAAAGCTATTATGGTGGATGACTATCTAAATGAAAACATATGAAATGAGTAATAGTAATAATAGATATATCTTTTCACATTTAGATGTTTGAACCCAGAGATACACCTAAAAGTACCTTAAAGATTTATAAAGAAATCATGAAGAAATAAACACTCAAATTGTATTTTATTTCAAGGCAACTTAGTTTTCTCAGGTTTTGTTTAAGATGCTGACCTATAATTTTATAATCAATGTGTCTCCTAAAAGGTAAGGTAAAGATAAGTTTCCTATTTCCTTCATATTGACAAAGACCAGAGGTTAGACATAAATGATTAGAAGCTAGTAGATGGCACAAACCTGTACCATGTTTATACCACATACCTGTGTCTAATCAGGCCTGAGGTTTTGGCTTATAAAATCACTTGTACTGTCCTAGTACAGCATACTGAAGTTTTAGCCAGAATGGTAATAAACTGTGTGAAGAATAATCTGCTTATGCCCTACCTAAAGCATATTCCATGCTGACTCAAGCTGACTTCTTGAGCAAAACAGTCTCTTCAGGAAATGTCCAGTCTTACTTTTTAAATTTCAGCTAGATACACTACATCTGCCAAAACATGCTGTGTACTAGGAAAAAGAGTAATTTACAAACAGAAGCTCTATTTCTACATTTTAAGTCAAATTCATGCAATATGTTTTTGGTGATATCTGCAAAAGGGATTTAAGGAAAGGAAACCATCTGAAGCTTTGTGAGATGGTGAGTAATTATGGATTCAATATATCAGAGCTATTGCTAAGTGGAACTGTCAGAGCTGCTGGAAGAGCTTAATGACCTGATTAAGACTGTGGTGAGAAACCATGTTCTCTGTCCACCTCTAAAATATTTTATCATAAATTATTTTATTAACATGGTATATTGAGACTCTCTTTAAAATAGATCTTGGATTACCATGTAGGCAATCCTCAGGAATATATATGGATACCACTACACTGCTAAGTTCTATCACTTTTATGAAAGTGAATAGTAAAACATTCACAAGTGTAGGCTGAAAATAAGAATATGTAAACATTATAGATTTGTAATGCTCCCCTCCCCCAGCAAATACCACCACCACCAAGAACAACAGAAAAAACACCAAAACCCCAACCTTAAACATTTATGTCTCCAGAAAACTTCAGACTGTTAGAAAAAGCTGTCATTAAAGTAAGAAAACATCTTACTCTGACTTCTGAAGACATAATAGTCTCTCTTACCCAATGGTCAGCGTTTCCATTTATCCACTCACTCCCTACAAATTCTTTAAAATCCCTGAAGTTTGGGAGCATCTTCTTTATTAGCTTATATTCTCAACAAGCTTAAACTGAAACCCCTTATAAACCACAAATCAGCTTTATATACCTTCTTCTTAAAATAATTTCTTAGAAGTTCAACAAGTTTAATCATTTCTATCAATTCCTATAAAACTTAAAATGTAGCCTTTTAAAACTATGTTCCATTAACAATACTTAGAGCCTGGTATTCTAATGCAGAAATCCTTCTTTCATTTTATTCTCAAGTAAATATTACTTGAAAACCTGGTTTATCTTAGTGAAGATTTTTAAACAGTGTATTACTTCTATATGGGTTTGGGAGGTCCACATGTGACAATGCATCCATTTTTGCTGTTGTGTAAATCACAGTACTGGAGGCAAGTCTCTCAAATATCATCTTTTCTCAACTTCTTCCTTTCAGCCTTTCATGGCCAACTCTTTCTCATAACTTTTACCTAGTATAAAGTCTTTTCTTTCCCTCTGTGTATCTAAATAGCATAATTTATTTCAATTATTTTACAGTTCCTGCCTTGTCCTGTAATTTATCTCACATCTATCCAAAGACAAGTCTGAAGAAGATGTGTAAGATATACTGAAGAGGGTTACTCTTCTTTAACTCTGAATCCTGCTTTTTTTTTTTTTTTTTTTTTTTTTTTTTTTTCTTCTTCACACTGCTTACTGTCATATCGATCATCAATAGCACACTGTGGAGAATGTATCCATTTAATTATTTTCAATTTGCATGCAAAAACAGTCTGTGTACATTATTTCAAAATACACATGGAAGAATTCTCACAGCCCCATCCATTAACAAACAGATGAGGATGAATATATGAAATCTATTCATATATTATTCATATAATTTGCTGAAAATATGCTGCAGTGTACACTGTCAAAAGAAAGCTGTTTTTTTTTTTTTTTTTTTTTTTTTAAATCACACTCTTTTCATTGTCCGTGAGAAATTAAGAGCAGGATGACAAAGGGTGTTTACACAGGCACTTAGCCAGGAAACTGTGTTTTCCACAGATACAGACATTCCAGGAGCACATCTCCGATTTTATGAGCTCCCTCCCTCTGTTCTCTCTCTCCCTGTAATCACATTGAGAAATATAACTGTAGGTGAGAAAATACATAGTTCTGCACAACATATTGAAATGCTGCTTCTTTCCTTTAGGTAAGTGCTACCACACTGAGGCCATTTGTAGGAATTTTACACAGCAAGATAAACACATGCCAACCTCTTAAGGAAACACACAAACTACAGGACAGTTTCACAGTGAATCATTACCAGAAATCTGTGTAAAGAGTCCATAACAGAATTCTCTATAAATCTTCTGTGAAATGCAGCATTGCTTAATAGCAGTAGAAAACCTTGTGAGATAGAAAGTCTTGTCACTTTATTTGTGTGTGCTTTCCTGCGTCTTAAGTTGCAGCTTAAGATCCCTTAGGATCATGTGAGGCTAGGTTATATATTAGAGAGATGTGCTATAGTGCTGTGAGTGTGTAAGCCTAGCAGCTGGGTACTGTTATGGTTGCTGCTTTCCTGTGCTAATCTGATTTACTTGTTTAAGGTCTGACCTCATCATCCTGTCAGTATGGATTCCCACCTATACAGTTAGCAGCAGCTTAGCATCGGCTTGAAGAGCTTGCAGTATATTAATCAGAAGAGAGAGAGAGAGCAAGCTACCGGTATTTGTTCTTTTGTTGTCTTTTCTTAAGAAGAGGAGTTGAAACACAAAAGATAAAGAATCTGTTTCCTTTCTAAAAGAATAGGCTTTTGTACATATATATATATATTTTCCTGGAAAAAATGTCAGTATCTGGAAAGAAAGAGTTTGATGTGAAGCAGATCCTGAGGCTCCGCTGGAGGTGGTTCAGTCACCCCTCGCAAGGCTCTGCAGGCACGGGGGGCTGCCATCAGCAGGAAGGATATGAACACAGAGGGACACCGGTTCAGAACAGGCTGAAGAACCACTCTCGGGACAGAAATGGGCTGAAGAAAAACAGCAGTCCTGTCCACCACAATATACTGGCACCTGTGCCAGGTCCAACCCCGGTGCACCACCGATCTATTCAAGCCTGGCATCAACAAAACCTCATAGAACAGCTTCGATCAAATGAAGATATTCCCAAAACAAGCACAGAGGAAAACTGTGCCAAAGAAGATTCAAGTAAAACCCCACAGGAGTTGCAGATGATCACAGAGGAAAATTCAGATGAATCTGCAGAGAGGTAGGACTTTTAAAGTCTGCACTTCAAAAGCCAGACTTTTATCCAAGTTATTTCCTATAACTGTCTTTGTTTTTAATCAGAGCTCCTTACTGCATTAATCTCACTTTGTATATGTGCACACCCACACTCACATTAAAAAGCAAAAAGGAACAAGGTCATGAAATTTTGATCTTTGCTTAAGATACATCATGTCAGAACTTCCATAAAAATAAAATCTGCCAGCTTGTCAAATTTTCTCTATTGCAGTTTACAACATATAATTTTTTGTCTTGATTTATTCTGTTTAAGAACAATGGAAAAAATGAGCCTTCTGAAATACTGTCCTCATTCTGACTTTATCAATGGGTGCAACTTTGACAAATGGGAACTGCTGGAGATACACGGTCTGTGTGGTTGCCATCAGTTTGTTGAATTTTTCACTGCCTTTTTTTACTGTCTCTTTGACAAGTATAATTAACCCTGAACTAAATGGAAAGGGAGCATCAATACTTGCTTTTTTTAAGGGTTTATTTGAAATCACATTACTTTCACAGCTTGTTTAGCACAGTAAGAGACATACTTTCTGCAAGGTCAGGTAAAAAATATAACAGCTATGACACCTTAAAGGTGTAAGAACAAAGGGTGATCTATTTTTAAGATGTTAATATAGAGAAGAAAATACTAGTACAAGTTATTTCACTAAGCATGCCATTTAACTTTTTAATGATGTTTTCAAAATTGATGTCAGTATTATTAGCTTATAGAACAACAATTTTACCTCACCTTTACCCCACCTTGGACTCAAATTATGCATTTATAATGTGATCCTTTGCACTACTTGATAGGATTGTCAAGTCTCTGGGAATATTTTTGGATATTTACACTGTACTTAAATACAAATCCATCTTACTTGAAGTTATAGTTTCTCAGTAAAACAAAGCTGACAGCTTGTGTATTTTTAGCAGTTGTTATTTTTCAAGCTGTACATCTGGTATAGGGAACATCTGTACACTGACCAGAAAAAATGCATTATAAAATGTCATTTTGAATACAGTACTAGTAGTCAATGTATACTATGGAAATTCATTATGTAATAAAATCAGTGAGGTAGGAATGTAATAGTTTCATATGCTTCCTAATGTACTGATTTGTAATGCATAAAACCCCTACTCTTAGTGCAATTTGTTCAAAAGACAGTACACATTTCCTGGAGGAAAGAAAAAAAAAAAAAAAGTAAAGATGTAAGGTGTAAAAAAAGGAAGTACACCTCAGAAAGGCAATTTTATTTGAAAAAAAATAAGGAACAGTTAATAATCAAGATAACTCTATTTTCTGGTGAAGAAGTTAAAAGGAAGAGAGAAAAAAAAAAAAGGGTAATGAATTCAGTTTGGAAGATATTAAGGCACTGCCCTCTAAAATAAGATGTGACATTTTCTCCAGCTATATATAAACTTTCTGCTAAGACCTCATGAAATTTTGTGCCTTTGTATTCCATCAAATTTAACTTCTCTTGAGCTGTTTAAATTTGCAGCTTTTAGAAAAGTTTTGTGAGTGTATATATCTCATAAACTATTGCTATATTTAAGTGTATTTTCTCCAAATTATCAAAGAAAGATTTTTATGCATGTTGTAAGCTAATTTTAAAATACACCTTAAAAGTCTCATTTTTTAAGGCATTGTTTATGAAGCAAATCATGACTACAGGTTTCACTATAATTAAAACTTCAAGGAATTAAAAAAGATCATTAAAGACACTACAACATAGTTCCATTTTCTTAAATATGTACCAAGAGAAATCACTAAGTAAATAATCTATTTTTCTCTTTGGCTATAGCATTAATGTGCTAATTGCTTCAAAGAGAAATACAGAGAAGAAGTAAAGAGAAGCCTTACACCTTCAGTACATTTCCTGGATGTATTTTCATCTCTTTAACAATGTCTCATCTTGCGCTTTGAAACCTTCCTTTTAAATTAGTTTGTGCCTCTTTTTTCTTCAGAAGTTCCAGACAGTGACAATTGATTGGTATCAATGAAATCTTCTGGCAATTAACACCTCTAAAAAATCAGGCACTTGCAGTACCCCCTAAGTCTTACACTGCTAAAGCCATGCATAAGGAACTCCAATTATTGCATCCATACGCTCCTTTGCATTCATACCTGAGGATACCAAAGACAACCTCATAGAAATTTTCTTTTTATTCTGTAAAAGGAATCATACTTTCTGAGTGGTTGTCGGTAATCCAGTGACTTTACCTCTGCCTGTAGACATTTCATTTCTAGCTGTACTCTAAAGGAGGACAAACTTTAACACAGGCAGATAGTGACAGGATAAGCAGGAAAAGTTGTAAACTAAAAGAGGGGAGATTTAGATTAAACATTAGGAAGAAATTCTTCACTCAGAGGGTGGTGAGGCACTGGCCCAGGCTGCCCAGGCTATCCAGGTTGGTGCCCCATCTGGGGCAGTGCCCAAGGCCAGGCTAGGTGGGATTTGGGTAGCCTGGGCTGGTGGGAGGGGTCCCTTCCCATGGCAGGGGGTTGGAATGAGATGGACGTTAAGGTCCCTTCTGACCCAAACCAGTCTGTGGTTCTGTTAAACTGAACATACTGTTACATGCCTCTTGGACATTGAAAAGTGGGAAAGGACATGTAATCAGGCCGATACCTCAACCTTAAGCAAGCTTAGATTATGTTTGATGGTTGAAAAAACTAAGTTCTTATGTGCAATACACAAACACACACTTGTGCACACAAGTTGGTGCTGATGTACATGGAAACAAATATTCACGAGGAGTATTGTTTTAATTGAGCCAATACTGGTGAGGCCGAACCAGTGCAGAGTAGAGCAGGACAGTCACTTCCCTCAACCTCCCTATGCTGTGCCTGATGCACCACATGATACGGTTGGCCTTTTGGGCTGCCAGTGCACACTGTTCACTCATATTAATTTCACTGCCAGCCAGAACACCCAGATCCCTGTCTGCAGGACTGCGCTCCAGCCCCTCATACCCCAGTCAGACATCTAGACTTACATTGTCCCAGGTGCAGAACCCAGCACCTGCTTCAGTTAAATGGTGACTACCCAGCCCTGCAATTTGCCAAGAGCTCTCTGCAAGGCCTCCTAGCCCTGATGGAGTCAACAGTTCCTCTCTATCTAGTGTTGTCTGCAAACTTACTCAGTACACCTTCAAGTCCTTCATACAAGTCTTTTATGAAAACATTGAAGAGAACTGGAGAAAATGGAGCCTGTGGAACTCCACTTGGGACTGGCCGCCAGCCCAGTATAGCTCCATTTTCTGTACCCCTTTGAGCCCAACCCTTCAGTCAATTGTTCACCCATCATATCATGGACTTGCCTAGCTGTATGCTGGACATTTTATCCAGACAAATACTGTAAGAGGTGAAAATGAATAAATAATTGCATAGTATCTGACCCAATTTCTTGGCAATATGATGACTTTTTTGTGTGTGTCGTTAGCTAATGTGGCACAGACCAAAGGCACATACCATCATGTTTTCTTCTGCTAAACACCTTTTTGGGAAGAGTCATTAAACTATACATTCATTGTGCCCTCTTCAGTTTTTAACTAATACTCAGTGAAATGATACTCAGTGAAACGATACTCAGCTTAGGTTTTCAACATGAACGACCACTTCTAAAAAAGAAAAGACGTGGTAATTTCCCTAGTTAAAACAGAACATATGTTTTATTCTGTGAAACCACTGGTCAAAGCAAATTGAGAGGTTTTTTTTTTTTGTTTGTTTGCTTGTTTGTTTTTGTATTAAGCGTCCAGTTCTGAGTATCCTAACTAATAAGCAAAGTCCTATCACTGATTCATGTGAATGACTGATAATGAATGACAATGCACCTATTAAGTAAGTGAAAGGACTATGATGTATCCTTTGCAGAAAAGATGATAAAGTGCTGCATTCAGAGTAGTACACCATTACACTATTTTCCCCTCATGAGTTAGAATTCATCACGCTTATAAACCATCTCTGATGCCTAAGGCAAATTTTAGAAATGATTATTCCTAATGTCACACAGCAGTAGCTTTTATTTTTAAATGAAAACATAATTGGTCTGATTTTATTCCATGCTTTCAATTCCAGCATTTTGATGGAAAGTTTTCAAAAATCTGAACTTTAACACATAATAGGTTTGCAAACATAACAAAGAAAACTGGCCATCTAGTCAGAGGGCATGTCAATCCCTCTATGCTGAAGTGAGATCAACAATATTTAAGTGCTTCCTTGGTTATTTGTAGTACAGTTCAAGATCATTATTTTCTTGATCTTTTCCCGTGGAGATACATATATATATATATTTAAAACATATTGCTCCCCTTATTTTTTATAGTCTGAAGAGCTGCAATTCTTGCAATATTTTTTCAGAATTCCTATGCTAAAGAACTATGACCTTTTTCATTGTTCTCAATGCTGACACTTTCCAACATTTCTGTGTACTTCTAGTATTGTGGTATGTTCTGTTTAAAACTTGATAAGTCTGGTGTATAGGGTGGGTTTAGGGTGGGTTAGCATTCCAGCTAAAAAAAATGTTTGAATATCCTGCATAGTGTTTTTTTTTTGTGTGTGTGTGTGTGTGTGTGTATGTGTGTGAAAAACATGGTGTTATTGCTCATGCCTAGCTTGTGATTTATGTGTGCCTCCTGACCCTGTACCAAAGACCTATTCCCTAGCCATCTGTACATTTTTGCAGTTATTTGTTCCTAAATATAGTACTTACCAGAAATAATTTTCATCTTATTTTTAATCAGATAATGTCTCCAATTTACAGAGTTAATACTCACTTCCAATCCTATTCTGCAATGTATTTGCAGCTTGCCTCAGCTTGGCATGGTCTTCAATTGTAATAAAGTTCCTATGAGCTTTCTATTTATTTCTTCCTCCCTCCAAGACACTTAGAAAATTCATGGAAAATCACAGGGGAAAGTTCCTTATGAGGCCAGTTTGACTTAGCCTCCTATTTACCACTGAACCATTGATATCTACTATACAAGTATGACTTCAAAGCAGTTTTGCACCTGTTCCATAACAGTTTATTCCAAACAGTACCTCAAGATGAACTTTGTAGTATCTGATGTGAGACAACATCAAAGAATATCTCATGTTCAAGATACTAATGAGAGCTACTTCTTTTTATTTTCTCCATAATGCCTAATACAGCCTATTAATGAAGGATTTCAATTTATTTTAACATGTTATTCTTGACAAAATGTTGTTGACTGCTAGTCTTCTCTTTCACTTTTAAGTGCTTAGAAATAATAATTATGTTACTTTTAAACTGAAGAATTTGTCAAGAATTAAAACTAGGAAAAGAAATGCTTCTGTCCTGTGGAGAATTTTGCAGTTTCTTTAATACTTTTAACCATACATAATAAGCAATATACTTTAAAATATTATTTTATGCCAGTCTGCTATGGATAGACAAAATGCTTCCTTATATCCTCAGTGAAAAGCAAAAACTAATTGTCTGCTAAAGATGACCTTTAACTAAAGGTCAAAATATGAATTTGAAAATGGGGACATTTGAAATGGTTTATTTAAGATATTGTAGCTGATCTCCTCTCAGAAATGATGGTTAGACAGCTCATGTGGCATTTCAATATTTTAGTGCAGCAGAAGAGAAGTTTAGAGCTGGGGGATGAGGAAGATATTCTTGGCAATGATGTTTGAAGAACACCCCGCTGGTGTCAATGAGATGCTGCATCTGCTGGTGCCAGATATTACTTCAATTCTACTTATGAACTAAGAAATGGTGCATGCAGCACATGGGATAATTAATGAAACCAAGCTGAATTTTAATAGTGTTTCACTGTAACTCATGACTGAAGAGTTTCCTTTGATACCTAATGTTTGCTAAAAGTAGTAAATTTGTGAAGTTCTAGCAAGCAGCATCTCATGCAGGCTTAGTATCAAAGAGCAGATTTGCCTTTTTCCCAGAAATTGCTAATTTGCAAAAGAAGAATAGGACTTTTCAGGCAATGGGAGAATGTAATGAGCAGTAACAAATGAAGTCATTTGGACTGAACAAATACTATTGCCTTATATAGGACCTCTTGGTACAGGAATTAGAATCAATATGCCTCAAAGGCTTCCTCAGCAGATATTCCAGCTTCCTCCTTCTACTATGACATCTTTTGAGGAACTTGGAACACAGGCTTACATTTGACATGCATAGCTTTCAAACATGAATTATTATGGGCAAAATAAAAATATCATTTAATAGTAATTTAAGAAACTATGACAATTCTATCAATTTCAAAACAATTTATTTATGATTCAATTATCTTCTCATTTCCACTTAATGCAGCTTGCTCTCAGCAAAGACAGCTGTTAAATTACTTCTTAAAGAGTTATTACTGCTCTTAAAATCACTTTGTAATGTCTCCAGAAAAAAGTTAAGCAGATAATTAAACACATGTGACCAATGCAGATCAGATTTTACAGTGCAACAGTTCAGTTGCATACTGAACATATACAATTGTGAAATCAACAGGAAATTGTTGAAGCATTCTTTGAAAAGGGGAGAGAGATTCCTTGATTTGAAAGCCATAGACAGAAATTTGAAAGAAATGAACAATTTTTTTTTTATATATATATTTTTTTTTTTTTTGTGGCTGAATTGTTTACTTTGAACTATTTGAAATACCGTAGTAAGGAACACTACTAAAATCTTTCATAGTTAAAGAAATACAGGGATTTGTTTGTTGTAGTTAAACAGCCAGATTTAGCCCAATACATACTAATTTATTCAACTAAAAGAAAAATCATGCTGTATTTAAAGAATCACTGTACCAGATGGTAGGATAAAGAATACAGTTTGTATATAATACCTGTAGGTATGCAGGCTAAATAAATACAAAGGGGAAGCTGAAGGATTGTCTAGATTTAGAGAAGAGCTAAAGGGGATTATAGGAAGTAAACTAAAAAATTATCTCTAAACCAAATCCATAGCAAAGTTTTCTCCTCTGTGAAATCAGCCCCCACCTCAGTGACTCTATCCTCAGATACACTGGCAAACTTCCCACTCAGCTCTGTAAAATCTTCTCCCAGTGCCTTTCCTTCTCCCCTTTTCAGAGGAAATGCTTAATAGAGAAAACTCAATTAAAAGCTAACTAAAATAGATAAAACAAGAACTTATGGCCTGACTCTTTCCAACAATTCTGCCTGTCCAATAATTAATAGCATAAATCATCCTGCACTTCATTCTAGTAACTGTTTTTATTCTATAAGATGAGAAAGGATAATTCACTAAAACTCTGTCTCCTGCTCACTGATAATAGAAAGATAATTAAAATAATGGAATACCCTACCTTGTAGCCACTATATTCATTTGAGGTTAAAATATATGATATGGTGTTACAATTTAAAACATGTTTTGTCAAGAAACAGGGCATTGCATTCTCATGCTGGATTTTACAGTTATGCAAAGATATCTTATTTAAAAATGAAACAGTACAAAAACAGAACACTATTGTTTTCTTCACTGTTTTCTCATCTAAAACCCATTTAGGCTAAACAAACATAATCGTTGGAAAATAACTTAATGTCTTAATGTCTGCTACCTCATTCTTTCTTTGGTTCTGCTACACATATCTCGAAAATCTTTGGACAAGAATCTAGAGATCTTACCCATATATTAAAACTTGATTTAACCAAATTCAAGCTCCCTCAGTCTGCCTCAAAATTTTAAAATGCATGACTTTATGACTAGTTGCACTAGGAACTCAAAAGCAGTATCATGCATTCTACCTCAGATTTGTTTCTTCCTTCTTACATAAACTCTCTTAGAAATCACTTAGCCTCTTGATATCACAGTTTACTTGTATTAAAAATGGTGTTTGATACCTATTCTCTTAGGAACACAGTAAGAACTGATAAGTCTTTTCAAGCACCACAATTTGCCTAAAAACTGCTACTAAAATGCATACTGCAATGTGTCTATATTAAGATTTATACATTATAGTATGCAGTTCTCATGATAATATCACACATAGCATATAGATCTCATGACAATATCACAAAAATCAGACTACTAGTTTAACTAGAAGTTTTCTGTTACAACAGGTGGTAGTGACCACCAGTATAGCTATAATTAAATGTTTTGATCAGCAAACATAAAGGGAGTACATCTGATAAAGTGGAGAGCCACTGCTACCATTTGCTATGCTTCAATTTACCTGATAAATTAGAAGTCAAGAGGAAGGGATGCATTCTGGCAAGACGAGCATTTTCAAAGCCTGTTCATTTTAATACAAGTTGAGAAAATGAACAACCTTTTTGAACTAGGAAAATATACCTTGATTTAAATGTAAATCATGAGCAAACCACTAAGAAATCCTAGGACTTGAAGAAAAGCTATTTTAAGCTATTACATATGGTTTGGGTTGCTAGGGAAACCTCTTTTACAGTGTTCATTTAGCACAGATGCTCAGGAAAGCTCTGTGGCTCCTTGTCATACCATTTCAGAATGTGAAGAAATAGAGATGAGCATATACACACTTGCAGACAAAAATATCGCTGTAAATTTATCTTAGTCATGTACTGTATCTTTGGTGGAAGTTATTTTTTTTTTCCATTTTTGCCATGAGTGCTGTGATAAAGCAAATGTTTTGTAATTAAAAATCTCTGTTTCCAGACTGAGGTTATTTGTGGAAACATTACCTTCAGCTTTGATCCATTCTGGTTCATATTTTAGATAGTTGGCTATTTATGGCAAAAGATTTGCCTGCACCACATGCACTGTGAAAATACAAGGAGTAACTCTGGTGACACCATTTCTGGCCCACCCTTTTGCCGTACGGCAGATGTGACTTGCCAAAACACATATTATAATCAGCTTTACTGCCACAGTAAAGCAAGATTTACTGCCACAGCATTTGGCATGCTCCCTTTACTTCTTTAGACCTCAGGTGGGTGATAGCCTGGAGAGCAGTTGCAGTCTGCCGCAATCAGAGGCTCACGGGCCACTGTGTTGAGCAGGCTGGAAGCTCAGATCTTTTCTACTAGCACCTCTTCCAGGGTGTGCATTAACTAGACAAACACAGCCCCAAGCAAAGGCAGAGCACTTGGATCAATATCCACGATCTAGACAAATATCTTTCACCTCCTGCCCAGGTGGTCAGGTAAGAGAGGTGATACAGGGAGTCAAAATATTGGGAAATTTGAATGGAGCTTTGGAAGGAAAGAGCAGCAAAAATATAAATCTATAGCTATGGTTTTCCCTTCTGAATTTTCTATCTTTCTTTTGTAGTGGCCTGAGTTACTGTTATTCCAGTGACCTACTGCCTGTGTGTGCCAACAGTACTAAGCTCTCAGTGACCTTAACACAGGTCAGACATTTGTATGGTTTTAGCATCACCAAAATTTGTTTAGACTTGGTTGGAAAGAGGCAGAAATTGATTCTTGCTACCAAGTAACTTAATCAGAGAAATGAAAACCATCAGTTATTTTGGACATCACACTACAGCTTTCTGCAGAAAGTCCTCTGTTTTGTCTAATACTCTGGAGAATTCTGTACTTCTGAGTCATAAACTGTAATTCAAAACGTATGTAAATATTGAACTATGATTTTTTGAAGAGTTTTAAATCAAACATGCATATTGTAGCATTAATATTTTGTTAAAAGCATATAAAGACTGAAATGCTTGTTCCAAGTCATGATTTTGACTCTCACGTAGGACATTCACTGAAGATTGCTTACCATACATCTGGCTGTCATTCAATTTACAGAAAACTACACGTAAGGACAGGAATTCATTTCTATGCGATAACTTAAAAAGAAATCCTGCAATTCTACATGCTAGTATTGTGGTTTAGGATGGACTTTTGATCTCTCTGTCTGAGATGCTTGACCTAGTAAAATTATCTGGCAGGAAAGCCAACTCAGTCTCTTGACAAATCTTGTCATAGTGGATTTACAAGCAGTGTAAGACAGCTTCCTAGGAAGTTACAGCTTTGTGGTCATGAAGGAGCCAGACTCTTCAATCACAACACAGTGAAGCAGTGAGAAAAGCCCAGAAAGGAACAAGGATGTAACTCAGGACTAACTTTTTTGTTCTCATTTGTTTTTTTTTCATTCACTTAAATGATCCCAAATTCTTCTATAAAAGAAATTTAGACTGGTTTCATTCTACAACAGACCAATAAAGCTTCTCAGCGTGAAGCTCCCATGAGATGCCACAGATGTGCCGGATGTGTCTCTTACTTCCTCTTTAGAGGAATTCACTATGTAGCTCAATTACTAGTTAGCTGTTTAAATTAAAGCTTCCTTAATTTGTTTCACTTAGCATTACAGTGAATTCAAAACTGAATTTAGCACCATTAGTAGAAGAACCAAGTTAGGACCGGAGGACAGTGTCTCCTGTTAAGATCACACTGTGTAAAGACCAAGAGCACTAAGGCATGGATATATTTACTAGCAATCTACTGAGCTGCTTTTATTCTTCATCTGGAATCTGGAAGTATTGCCTTATATATTTTGAACCGTACTTCAATCTGATACCTTATCTGTCCATTTTCCAAGGTGTTCTCTTTTAAGTCCATACAATTTCTAAAACATCCTTTATTGTGCCCTGAATATCAAATGATTAATGAAAAGTCTACTATATCACTTTCAATGGTTATTGCTATGACATTTCACAAATCAGTTGATTGTAAAAAACAGAATTAAAAAAAAATCTTTTCTAGTAAGTTACTTTCAGCCAATACCATATTTTAAAATATTTTTGAAAAATAACAGTAGAAAAGTGGAATTCTTGATTTCTAGACTCCTAACTTTCTCATCTGTTAATTTCTTCTGTAAACTGTTGGAGAGATCTTTTCAGTTTTCCTATACCCCAAATACTCTTTCTCAAATGCAAAACCAATTTCTAACAGATTATTTGGCTCAGAAGAGGAAAGACTTGCAATATATTAAGATGATCTGTAAACTCACATCGAGATATAAAGGCAAGCGCATTGTTTTTTCTCATGTTTACTTGCTGTGATCTTCTTTCCCATGATCTATCACAGTGGCAGAGTAGAAGACACCTTAGGCAATGGTTCTCAAAAGTTAACCCATCTTGTGTCATACAGTCAGAGCTTTGCTTAGGATCTGCATTTCTGCTCTGCCTTTTTGATGCTTCATTTCACATTGAGTGCCAGAACTAACTTCTTTGGAAAACTCTTCAAAATGACCAATATTTTGTTCCTAATTCTATATAAACAAGTATTTTTATTGGTTAAATACTATTCTCTGCACAATTCCACCCTCTCCTTATAAATGCCCTCTGGAAAACCTTAGAACATGAAGACGCTAATAGATATCTTTTTATATAAATCTACTTAAGGAATTTTTACTCTCCAGCTGAAATCTTCATTAAATATACTATTGCCTCCTCCTGGTACTTCAAATTGCCAGGAGTCATAGGATCCTAACATCACAGAATAAGTTCAATATACTGCTCACAGTTACAATTTCTTCCAGCATGAAGTCAATAGTCAATAGTACAAATCCAACCAAAGTAGGTGATTCTGGTTTTAATCACTTCCTTGTTGAATCCTCTCTTAATCCTGAGATACAGATGAAAAGAGATCTGTAAACATTTTGTTCATCCTGACTTAGAAAGAAAAATCAACAGCATCTTTGAGACTGATCTGTTATTACAGCACATCTATTTAACAGGACACACTGTCCAAATAGGTTAAGAATCACACTTTTTTCCTCACTGCAGTAGCACAGAGTACCTTGAATGAGGTATCCAGCATATCAGGTGATCAGGAAAAAGCTCATAAAATTTTACATGACTGGAGAAATGTCAAGTAAAGCAAAGTAAAATTTAAACCTGTGGTCCCTTCATCAGAAGTGGGGATCATCACGTATTCCTATGTAAGAGAAGCATAAGTCCTGCTATTGTTTATTTTGAATCTAAGTAGCTAAAAGTAGGAAAAAAAAGATGCAAAAAAATGAAAAGGTCATGGTAAGCACAAGAGTAGGGTCCCTTTGCCTTTGATAAAGTCCAAAAACGAAGTGAGAAGCATGTATTAACGTAGCATATTATTGGTTTAGGTTTTCATATATCCAAGATGTCTTAAAAATCTCACAGCAGTATCTGTATCTGATTAGCTGCAAAGTTCAAAGTAATGAGGGCAAGGATTGAGAATTTGTTATTCTCCGGCCTTTCAAAATTCTGTTTGTTGGGAACAGAACCACTTCACATTCACTTTTTTTTTTTTTTTTTTTTTTTTTTTTTATATCTGCATTTTCTCCACATGTTCTAAGCTCCCCCTTTGTTCTATTTCTGCTAAAAACAATGAGAGGGAATAGCATAAAGCAGGTGTTCTTCCCCAGAATATCTCCCATCAGGGGTCTTTCTGAAAGGTGCTTAATGAAGTAAGAAACATGGACCCAATTAGTTTCATCTGGCCTTAGTTGTGCTTGGATTTAAACAAAATTTGTTGCCTTTGGCTTGTATTTTTTTTAATGTCCTCTATAAATAAAAATGCCACCAGCTCATGTCCAGAATTTAGTCATTACTTTTCATTTTGTACATTTTGACAACTTGAGATAATGCCTTCTAGTCACATCATTTTTTGTCCTTTAGGAAGATACTATTAAATTACCTAAAAATATTATCACTAGCTACATGAAATTTGAGCAAGAAGTAAGCAGCCTGACTGAATTTCTCTTCCAATCCCAATATATTAGGAATTATCAGAACAAAGGTTCATTTTAATATGGTAATATATACATACTCATGGATTTTTACCTGAAACATTTAACTTGGTTATTATTCTCTATTACATAATGGAAATGAACACAATGTTAATTCTCCTGGAGTATAATGGTCTTGAATGATGATTTGAGATAGCATTAATTTGAATGATTTGTCTGAGACAGTCACGTCATCTTTGAATATAGATATATATCTATTATAATAAAACACTCATGGATGTACCCCCAGTGTGCTGACCAGACTGATTAGATATTGGTACAGGTTCAATTTTAAAGAAAGTATCTCATGCTATGGAAATAGGTGTTCTTAAGTCACACCATTATGATATTTATTGTAAAGTTTCCTATTCAGTTTAGTCTGAATCAGGAAGCAAATCATTAATTTGAAAATCCCTACTATATACAAATCTACTATCCCTACTATATACAAATTTTGACACTGGCAGATCATTCTGATAAAATCCCTAATTAAACTGTGTTATCCAATGGCTATCAGACAACAGAAGGAAGAGTTGCCGACTTTTGCTTCTACAGTCCTTTCAGTGAATTGAACAATTTGCGCTGTCTTACTAGAAACCTCCATGGTCAGCCTATTGCTCTCTGGGCATCTCAGAGCTGTGGATTTTGCTCTCAGCAGAGCTTCACTCCTTCATAGTCCGGTTGGGAAGGCAGCATGGATGCTGCAAGCAAAACCAGAGGGCAATGGGACACACTTCATGGCCTTGCCCAAACTGTCGTTCTGTGGGAAGAGAAGTGGAGGCCAGTTGGCTCTTTATTTTAATGTCTGTGGAAACTTCTCAATGGTTCTACAAAAAGTTGCTAAAAATTTTTCAAAACTGTACCCCAAAACTCAGGAACAAAATCTTATAAATACACATTTATACCTGTAATTGCAAATGGAAGAAGTTATTTTAACTAATTCTAACTGAGAAGAGTGGCAGGTTTCTGTTAAAACTTGCAATAAAAAATTATTTAAAACAGCCTGTTTTTAGAGCTCCAAGTTCTAAAGTGGGATTGTCAGGACGAAGTTTCGATTTAGATGGGTTAGAAGTCAGCAGTCTCTCTATTAACTTAACTAATTATAACATTGCAGTTGCTTATTTCTTCCTTTGCTACATAATTTTCTGTTATTCTTTGCATGTTAATGTTACTACCGTCATCAATGTGTCACAATCTTCCACATTCTTTTGGATCAAAGTTTTTGACCCATACCCTAAAAATTTAATGCAATATTTAGCTGTTATATTTACAAAGAGCAAATGATAAAGGATACAATTGCAGTAGAAATATCAAGACAGAGGTTTGGACAACTACTGATTGGCATATTATCAGCAAGCACTTAGTACAGGTGCATCGACTTCAGCATTCTTTTATGCTTTGTTCAGAAATGGCTTCCTAACCAAAATATTTTTCTTATTAATTTCTCAGCCAGCTGATGTAGGCTGTCTCTAACAGTTGCTGGGTTCCTATGTTTTGGCATAGGAAAATAGCATCTCTCAATCTCCAGCCTCACAACATTGCCTAGACAGAGAGTCAGAGCTCAAGCAGCTGGGCAGGAAAGAGTCTGCCTATGTGGGGGTTGACTGCAGTTTTCTTGAATAAGCAGAAAGAAATGAATGGAAAAAAAAATGATGAGTTGCATTGTAAATATTACTGCACAAACACACGGAATTGATGAAGTTGCAGTTTTGTCTAATTCCTTGTCACTACTAAAGCACATCTAATAAACCTCAGAACAGACATCACATTGATGTTTTAAACTGTGATAAAGTCCTTAGGATGTCTTGTGTCTCTTAGTAATGTCTCTAACTGGTATCTAGTTTGCTGTTGATGGCTGGTGTGACCTACCACTCAAAAGTAGTGTGACCCAAAATCAAAATCTGAAAGTGACACTGATAACTGAACTGGATTCCACAAATTTTAGAGCAGGTACATCCAAACAAATATCCAACAGGGAAGTGGTCACCATAAAAATATAAATAATACCCTTACCAAGAACAACAAAATCAAATATTTCATTTCATCACCTGTTTTTCATGCAATATTATGCATCTAAGCTTCCTAATTGTCAAGTTTTGTTTCTGGTCTTTGGCCATAGGCAGACATAATGAGGCACTTTAATATCATACAGAATTTTAAAAAAGGACACAGCAATTAAATAGCAAATATGTTTTATCATGTTATAATTAAATAATGATGAAAAGTGAATTTATCATTTATAAACTGATTAATGAATAGTGCCATGTTGATTAATGAAGAGTACTTTATGAAGACAGAAAATTATTTTAATATAATTCAAAAATTTAAAGAACTGTAGAAGATAGGCCTGGAATGAGCAACAAAACATATCACATCCATTCCAAAGGAAAGATGAAGTTTTCCTTCCACACCACCATTTCTGAGTAACAGCTTCTATGGGATCCATTACTATCTAGCTGTTACCTCAACTGTTTTTTCTCATCCTGTATTTCTGTCAGATAATTACTCATGTGCAAGTGTAAGCAGGTTTTTGAAAAGTAAAAAATTGCGTGAAATTCAATCATGCCAAAAGCAAAGATGGCACCTTCAATTTTTAAATTCTGTTCCCCAAAAGTTTCCAACTTGCTATCACATACCAATGTGATATTTATACCCTATTTCTATCATGTATTTATCTGTAATAAAAATATGGAGTGACATCAGAAGCAGAATTCACCTGCAATGCATTCAGAACATCTGCCTTTGAAAGTGAATCCCCAATAAATTTTTGAGAGCGCCTATACAAGTTGTTCATATCTCTTACATTTATTACACTTAAAACATGCTATCCAAGCTTGATTTTGAAAATGTCATGTGAAATACTGTCAAAAGTCATCCAAAAGTCAAGATGACTTCTGACACCTAATGTTTTCCTCCCAGTAAGCTTTGTTATCTTGTCATTAAAAAAACTGCTATGACATGATTCGTTCTGAACAGCCATGCTGGCTGGTATTTATTTCCTTGTTACCATCTAGATAGTTAACATTTTTTGATTACTTTTTCAAGTTTTCAGTTTATACGGTCTGCTTGACAATTTAATTTTTCTTCTTTTCAAGAATAGCACTGTATTTTCATTATCCTTCACAAATCCTTATGGGAAAACTCAGAATTTATTTAAATTGTCTCTCTACCTAAGAAGAAATTCATACAGCTCAGTTACTTAGAAATCATTTAAGTATAGATTTACCTCTATTCTCTCCAGGCTAATCTGAGTTCTTAAGTTCTTAATATTAGCGTTAATAATGTTAATGCATCTCAGAATCCTAGTCAACACTAACACAAAGATGGCATTAAGCAACTTGAGTTGCTGGTTCTTCAAAACTGTTTAGTAATGTTTTTCCCTCCTGACTAATTGGAAAATTAGTTCCTTGGTCATCACGGGACTAATATACTTCTGGAAATGTTATTACTATAAATATTACTATTAATAGACTTCAGATCTTGTTTGTTTAAACTTGTACCCATTTTATAGAAAACAAATAATTCTCTATCTTCTACATGTTTCTGAATAGGTTTACATGAACCTTGAGTTCTCTTAATATGTTGAGTTCTTCTGGAACAAGATACGACGTGTAGACATACTCAAACTAACACATCTGCAGATAGCTTGCCTATCTTTGTACTACAGTCCATAGCATCTCTGATTTTACTTCAACATGAAAGCATCAGACTCAATGATATTTTTACTGACTTTCTTCAAGGTACTTTAACCTCTGTCTTCTATATAGTTCACTGCATTTTCTCCTCCCCAGTACTATATTTTGAAGCTCAATATTTGAGTTGTCTGCATATCAGTGATAGTCATACATGGAGGGAAATATACAAATATAATGAGAAATGAGAAAAAAAAATATCCAGGACTGAACAAAATGATTAGACTTTAAGCTTGTAAATCTTTGCAAAATGAAAATGACTGCTCTGCTCACAAATGTATACAGACTATAGGAAATTATTTATTTATAGAAACTGGCCCTGTCCATTTGCAATGGGGATGGGTAAGTATTACTCTGGTTGAATTCTGCAAGCATCAAGGATAAGCAAGATGTAATATATATTTACAGTACTAAAGGTGGATATAACAAATCTCACACAAAATATTTTTTTTTTAATTATTTTCAGGAAAGCGTGAAAGAAAGCTTAAGATGTAAATAGCAAGGCACAAATGTTACAGAATGTATATTTGGCATTAAATAGCTACTGCAAAACTAATGAGCATATAATCCAATTTTGCAGCTTCTTCACTTTCAATGAAGCATTGAAGAAAAACAAACAAAAAGTATAGTCATTAAACTCACTGAGACAAATTAATTTTTGTAAGCTGTAAACTACAAAGGATACACATTATAGGTGAAATTGGTTTGCCCCTTTTTTTCTTAAAAAACAACAACAACAAAAGAAAACAAACATTTGAAATTGTAACAAAGCTTCAAAAGAAAGCTAGGGAGTTTATTGCATTATTTAGAATATATTAAGATATTTGTTAATGTCAGTATATAATCTGAGATTATCCAGAGAAAAATATGTGTACGCACACCGGGCACATGTGCAACATGTTTGAGGGTTTGAAATGCATCAGATCTGCTGTTCCCACATATGCATACACCTCAGGACTGATATACCTCAGTTATACCAGAAATCATGCATCTGTGCAGACTGTCAATGATCTTACACATCCAGTGAGCCTGGCAGAGCCAAGCCGCCGTGACTACACTGTACTCAGGTGCACCTGAAATGCATCAAATGCACTGGGTATCTGAAGGCTTTCGACATACCAGTGGTTCAAAGATGCCATATTGCAAATGGGTTGTGGGATGTCAGTAATTGCAATACAAAAATCCAAAGACCTTTGAACTGATGGATTTTAAGACGGAAAAAAATATATATATACCTGGAAAAACATAGACCTACTGTGGTCACACCAATGCTGATTTTGTTCTGTACCATTCAGAAAGGCACTGACATTCAGTAATTCTACCGTAACACAGAGGAGACAGAAAACTCTACTGGTCTCAATTCAAGATTATATATCATTTGATTTCTAATTATTCCCCTTGAATCCTGATTAGCTATTTAATGATGTATGATCTTTGAAAGTATATGATCTAATTTATCTCTATTTTCTGTTTATATTACTGATTCACCCAATTTTAATTTCTGTATTTTCTAGACTAAATGTTCCATTGTAACATAATCTAATACTCTGCTAGATTTTAATACTTTAATTTCATGAAGAGATTTTATCGCTCCTAATGACTTATGAATATGCATTAACAGTATCAAAGACAATCCGTATATTTAGTCAACCAACTTCCACTATTTCCTATCTGGTCTTGTGATTTAAAAAAGAGGTGCTTTAGGTTTTAATAATATATGCTATTGTAAACTGAGAAAACCTTTTTCTAAAAAAAAAATTAACTAAAATAATGTCATGGATTGCAGCATTTTCAATATATGTGATACAGATATATATACACAAATGCATTACTATCTTACTACGAACAGATTAATATAAAAAAATATCCTTTTCTAAGAAGGTATCAAAAAGATTTCAATCTGCATCATGATCCATACTAAAAGGCACTAAAGAATGATGTATTAAAAGAACAGAAACCTTGTACAAATATTCATAAAAATTATATAAGTGGGATAGCTAAGAGGATTCAGAATAGGAGGAGTAAAATAATATACACTTCCATGAAAAGGCAAGAAATTAGTTTGTTATTTGCATTCAGGTTCTAAAGGCAATATAATTTTCTGATTTCATCAGCTTTTTGTTTGGTAATTTGTCTACAATTATACAGTAGTTTTCAAATTTTATTCTGACTCCTTACCATTTTTTAATATAATTTTAAAGTACAAAAAGAAATAGAAATACAACATCCAAAATTTCATACCTCAAGATATTTTAGATATTAGTATCACAGTAAAATAAGGTTGTTATTCATGTGTCCTGTCTGTGCATGATTAGCAGGCCGCATTTATCACACAGCAATGCTGTAAAAACAATGCATCCTGGACACATATCCTGGATATGAAGTAAAAAACTCAGGAGCACAACCTCAGTATAACATTTTTTTTCTTTCATTGACCCTAGAATTTACAAGCAGCCTACAAATGAAAACTTGCAAATACCAAATGGAAACAAATGGAAGAAGGCATAATAGGAGGATCATAAGAGCTTTATAATTGTAAAAATTTATTTTGCTATTTTCAGATGCTATTTGAACTAAAATTATGTAAAGAGCATAATCAGCACTTACAACGCTGCAGCTATTACACTGCCTCTTTCCCTTGCAGGCTATCAACGACCAGCAGTTCACTGCTTGGAATGAACAACAATGGCTCTGATGAGTATTTCCACTCTACAAACCATGCAGAGCAAACTTTCCGCAAAATGGAAAGTTACCTGCAGCAGAAGCAGTTGTGTGATGTTCTTATCATAGTTGGAGACCAAAAGATTCCAGCTCACAGGTACATATTCCGCTTTTTTTTACATGGCTTCACAGCCTGAAATTTCCAAACACTAGGAAAAGGTATGCCAACCCTCCCTGTTATGAATATACAGTTACTATAATTAGGACATCAACTAAGATTGGAATAAATTGATGCGATCAGTTTTGTATTATTTTGAATAAAATGAGATTCAAATATGACCCACAGATGCTGCCATCTTCCTTTCTTGCTGCTGTCAAACTACAGTGAGATCAGTGTAGATAAAATGCCCAAACAAGCACTATGGAAGAAAATTAGTTTATTAATTACCATTTAACTCTATTGCTCACTAATGTATGATTCAAATTATATGCTAAAGGAAACGTTTCTATTGCACACACCATTTATTATTTACTAATAGTGAATTTCATGCTTGCTATTGAGATTATGAAGTAATCTGCAGTCCTCCTAAAATGGTTCTATTTCAAGGTTGGTTCTCAGTGCAGTGTCCGATTATTTTGCTGCCATGTTTACTAATGATGTGCGTGAAGCAAAACAAGAGGAAATCAAGATGGAGGGAGTAGACCCGGATGCTCTGAAAGCTTTGGTTCGCTATGCCTACACAGGTAATTCTTCCTCCGTTACCCACATCCCAGTTGTAAAGGAAGACTGTGATAAAAACTGCTATGGAAAACTGAACTCTCCTACTGCCTCTGTCATAGATTTTCAAGTAATAGTAACCAAGCCTCTAAACTGAAGGCTACTTTCTTTCAAGATAATGAAATACAAATGTGACTTTCAGAGATGAGAGCTATAACTTTCAGAATTGTTTACATATTCTACTGGAATAAATCAGAACATAACTTTGGACAAGAAACCTCTTGTAGTTCTACTCTCTGATGTTAATTTTGACTATAATCACTCTGTACCATCCTTCTCCATCTGTTAAATGGAGATGGTGTGTATCATCCCTTCACAAAGAAAGCTGGAAGAGAAATTAATGCTTCTGAGGCAACTGGAATGACAGACATTTTGGAAAAAAAAAAAAAAAAAAAAGTCCATTAAAAAGTCATTAAAAAATCAGTTCATTTTTTCAGAGCAGGTTTTTGATGCTGTGTATCAACTAGGGAATTAAAGTATCCACCAAGCATCAAGAATGTAAGATCTTTTTAAATGAACAACTTCCGATCTATGAACCTAACAAAATTCTCACATCATATAATCATCTCATTAAAATTTTAACGCACAATATATGACAGAAAAAATCAGGTTTCCTGCATGAACTTACTGTTGGCATTTCCTAGCTGTAACTATTGATACTAAAGTTCTTATGTGCAATTAAAACTTATGGTACATTTTTCATTAATTTATATGGGAATTTTGGGAAAGGTTTTTCTCTAATCACATCTTTGTCTTTATTTCAACATATTTTATTTTTTTTTAAAGTAAAATCAGATCTAACACTGTTAAAAATGTTCCAATCATTATATTCAAAATTCACCAAAACCTTTAAGTCTGTTAAGACAATTTTAAAGATTTCTTCAGTAAAAAATGAAAATGATTCTTTGAATCACAGGGCACTTTTCAAATTTTTTTTCAGAGAAGCAGAAAAAATAGAAACGAGGAAGCTTTCAAGTACATAAAGTTACAAAGAAAATGACTGAAAACTTGTATTTTTTCCCTACATGTAAATTGCACAGGTATTCTAGAATTAAAAGAAGACACTATAGAAAGTTTGCTAGCTGCAGCTTGTCTTCTCCAGCTATCCCAGGTCATTGAGGTATGCTGCAACTTCCTCATGAAGCAGCTTCATCCTTCCAACTGTCTGGGGATTCGCTCTTTTGGAGATGCACAAGGCTGCACAGAGCTCCTGAAGGTGGCACATACATACACTATGGTAAGATAAATAACCTAACTGCCTTACAACTATGATGTTAACAGAGAGTGTGAATACTCTCCTGGAAAACATACGGGCTTTGGTGAAGCAGAGCCAGCTGGGGCCTGGGGCTGCTGCACTCTCCAAGAGCGATACAGTGGCTGTGCTCCTCCTGCTCTGGCAGGGTCGGCTCTGCACAGTCCCTGACCAGGGGACATCTCTGCTCACCTCAGCCCCCAAAGGGAAATTTAAAAACTGTGACTACTACAGAATTATTGGAAGGAGAGAACAGCATGCTGAGGAAACCAAATGTTCAGTTCTGTTTCCTGTTTCAGAATTTTGCCATACTTATCAAACTTAAATTTGCAGTATGATTTGCATGTATTTCTTCCAAAAAAAAACATGCCTTAGTATGGATAATGTCAAATGGAAAACAGCAGTGGTGCATTCATATGTTTTAAATTCTATACAAAGAAAAATCTAAAGCTGATTTCAAGGTGAGGTACACAAAAAAAAAGTCAAAATAAAGAATGCATGGGAAAGATTTGGAATGCTACAAAGAAGCACATCCCCAACTGGAGCATAATCTCCTCTGGCTCAAAGCAAGAAATGAATATTCAGAGCATGGGAAACAGAGATGTAAGATAGCTTGCTGTGAAACTAAATCAAGGGATAAATATTCAGGGCAACAAGATGTGCTATAGCATCTTTAAACACAAAAAGAATAGCAACTGCTACAGCTAAATAGATTTAAAAAGAACTACTCGTTAGGAGACACATGGCAGATTTATGCTTGAAATATTAGCGTAGTATGTCAAAACGAGTTTAGAGGCTTTGTAATGCTGAGAGCATTCCAGCAAGAGATTGCATTCTTCCACATGCTGAAGTAAGTGAGAGTGGCATGTGCAGAATGAGGGCACCAGTTGTGCTCCTTCCTGTCATACTAATGAATGGTTTGTTTAGCAGCTATCTAGATTCCTCTTATATTTTAAAGTTTGAAAAGGGGCATTTAAGATAGAGGTTCACTCAGCCTCTGCATAATAGCTTTGTCCTTGCTGCTCCATACCATTATAAGCTCTGAGCCCAAACCAGAACTTGTCCCCTCTGCTGCCTCTTTTGTTCCACTAGCCCCAGCCATGCGGCTATCAATCTTAACCACTTAAAATCCACAGATTTTTGCAAAAATTAGATAAAATCATATGGTTATTAATGTCATATAACGAAAGGACCTTTTTTCAATAAGATCTCTTCTCTTCTCTTCTCTTCTCTTCTCTTCTCTTCTCTTCTCTTC